>NW_011889168.1:169304-202737 GCF_000151845.1 Pteropus vampyrus | reverse complement strand
AGATATTTATATATCTTATGAAGTGATCACCCCAATAAATCTAGTACCCACCTGACACCATATATAGCTATTACAATATTATTGACTATATTCTTTATGCTATATTTTATATCCCCATGACTATTTTGTAACTGTACTTCTTATTTCCGTCCCCTTTTTCACCCACCCAACAACCTCCCACCATCTGCCAACCATCAAAATGATCTCTGTATCTATGACTTTGTTTCTGTTTTTCTTTCCTCTTTTTTATTAATTTCAGGTATACAGCACAATGGTTAAGCATTTATATAATTTATGAAGTGATCATCCCAGTTACTCTAGTACCCATCTGGCACTATACATAGCCAGTATTGCCTATATTTCCTATGCTATACTCCACATCCCCATGATTGTTTTATAACTACTAATTTGTATTTCTTCATCCCTCTCCTACTTCACCCTGCCATCACTTCTCCTATCCTCTGGCAATCACCAGTTAGTTCTCTGTATCTGTGAGCCTGTTTTTGTTTTGTTTGTTCATTTCCTTAGTTCCCTGGATTCCACATATAAGTGAAACTATATGGTATTTATCTTTCTCTGTCTGACTTACTCCACTCAGCACAATACCCTCTAGCTCCATCCATGTTGTTGCAGATGGCAAAATTTTATTCTTTTTTTTTTATGGCTGAGTGATATTCTATTGTATATATGTATGTACCACCTCTTCTTTATCCATTCATCCATTGATGGACACCCAAGTAACCTTCATATCTTGGCTACTGTCAATAATGCTGCAATGAACATGGATTCACATGTCCCTTTAAAGTAGTGTTTTAGGCTTGTTTGAATAAATATCCAGAAGTGGGATAACTGGGTCTTTCACTGTCTCTTGTTATAGTTTTGTTTTAAAGTCTATTTTGTCTGGTGTAAGTATTGCGATCCCATCTTTTTTTTTTTTTCATTTTCATTTTCATGAAGGCTCTTTTTCCATTCCTTTACTTTCAGTCTCTGTGTGTGTTTTGATCTGAAATGAGTCTCTTGTAAGCAATATATGTAAGAGTCTTATCCATTCAGCCACCCTATCTTTTGATTGGAGAATTTAATCCATTTACATTTAAAGTAATTGTTGATAGATATGTACTTATTATTATTACTACTATTTTATTATTCTATGCTTTTATCTTTTCTCCTCCTCCTCCTCCTCCTCCTCCTCCTCCTTCTCCTTCTCCTTTCTTCTTCTTCTTCTTCTTCTCGTCTCCATCTCTCTCTCTCTCTCTCTCTCTCTCTCTCTCTCTCTCTCTCTCTCTCTCTCTCTCATCATCTCATCATCTCATCATCATCATCATCATCATCATCATCGTCATCGTCATCTTTCTTCTTCTTCTTCTGTCCCTCTAACATTTCTTGTAATACTGATTTGGTAGTGATGAACTCTTTTAACTTTTTCTTGTCTGGGAAGATCTTTATCTTTCTTTTGATTCTAAGTGATAGCTTTGCTGAGTAAAGTGATCTTGGTTGAAGGCCTTTGCTTTTCATCACTTTGAATATGTCATGCCAATCCCTTCTGGCCTGCAAAGTTTCTGTTGCGAAATCAGCTTACAGTCTTATGGCAACTCCCTTGTAGGTGGCTAACTGCTTATCTTTTGCAGCTTTTAAGGTTCTCTTTTTGTCTTTAATCTTTGATATTTTAATTATGATGTGTCTTGGCATGGGCCTCTTTGGGTTTATCTTGTTTGGGACATTCTGAGCTTCCTGGGCTTGTATGTCTATTTTCTTTGCCAGGTTAAGGAAGTTTTTTTTCGTCATTATTTTATGAAATAGCTTTTCAATTCCTTGCTCTCTCTCTTTTCTGCTTTTGGTACTCCTTTGATGTGAATATTGTTATGCTTGATGTTGTCCCAGAGGCCCCTTAAAATATCCTCATCTCATTTTTTGGATTCTTTCTTTTTGTTGCTGTTCTGATTGTGTTTTCTGCTACCTTACTTTCTAAATTACTGATTGGATCTGCAGCTTCATCTAATCTATTGTTGATTCTTCCTAAGGTATTCATCATTTCAATTATTTCATTCTTCATTTCTGACTATTTTTTGTTTCCTATCTCCATTTTCCCCCAGCTTTATTGAAATATAATAGACAATTATTTGCTCATATTTACATTGTACAATTCAATGAGGGTTTTTTTTCAATTATAGTTGACATATAATAATATTTTAGTTTCAGTTGAACATTTTGTGCCAAGCCCTTCTGTGCTGAATATTTTCTTTTGAGAAATCAGCTGCCAGTCTTATGAGTGTTCCCTTGTAGATAACTAATTGCTTTTCACTTGCTGCTTTTAAGATTCTCTCTTTGTATTTAACATTTGGCATTTTAATTATGATGTGTCTTGATGTGGGCCTCTTTGGGTTCCTCTTTCTTGGATTTCTCTGAGCTTCCTGGAGTTGTATGTCTATTTCATTCACCAGGTTATGGAAGTTTTCCATCATTATTTCTTCAAATAGATTTCTACTTTTTGTTCTTCCTCTCCTCCTTCAGGTACCCCTATGACATGTATGTTTTTACATTTAATTGTGTTTCATAGGTTCCTTAAATTATTATCATAGTCTTGGCTTCTTTTTCTTGCCATTCTGACTGGGTGTCTTTGGCTTACTCATCCTCTATATCGGTGGTTCAATCCTCTTCTTCATTTACTCTGGTAACTTTCTCTAATATATTCTTCATCTCAGATAATGTGTTCTTCATTTCTGATTGGTTTCCTTTTATAATTTCCATTTCCATTTTTGTGTTTTTTATCTCTTCGTTAAAGTTTTCCCTGAGTTCATCTACACTTCCCCTAAGTTCACTGAGCATCTTTATAACCAGTGTTTTGAACTCTGCATCTGTGAGGTTGCTTGACTCCATTATTCCTAGATCTCTGTTCTGCTCTTTCATATGGTTTCTGCTTCTTTGTCTTCCCATTTTGACTGCTTTTCTGTGTCTGCTTTTATGCACTAAGCAAAGCTCCTAAGTCCCCCAGTCTTATTATTGTGGCTTTGTGTAGTAGGTGTCCAGAGGCACAGTCCTGAGAGGAGTTCAGCTGCTGGCCAAGTTTAGCCCCAGCCTGTGCCCCTTTGGGGCCACCTGTTAAGATTCAGCAAGCCATCCACAGATTCTGTGCTTACAGTTGCCTCAAGAGGCCAGGCCAGAACCCAAGGTCACCTGCTACCAGTGTGAGTCTTGGAGCTGCTTAGCAAGGGACACAGAAGTCATAGAGAACACAACTGGATGTGGCTTGGGTGGAGCTGCGAGTTGGGGGAGGCAAAGTTTCAGGGAATCCTCTGGGCAGAGTGACCACTGTTATTCAGTTGATGACTTCTCAACTATGGTGTTGCTGCCTTTGCATGCTGGGATGGGGGAGGGCTCAACAGATGAACAATGAATTCCACCAACAATTCTGCCTCAGAGATCCTCACCTCAAGCCCTTGCTCTGACAACTCAGCATGCCCATATAAGTCCTCCTAGAGCAGCCCACCCAGCACTGGTGTTCAGAGCGAGTGAGTGTGTTATCGCGAATGTCCGCTCATGGACATGACCCCTTTAAGAGGCGTCTGCAGCTGCTGGCTACCGCTGCCACAGCCTCTATCCCACTCAGCCACTCGGGACCAGTCAGCCTCACATCCTTGCCCTGTCCTACCTCCTCCTGTTGGAAAGTGATTTCTTATTTCCATCCCTAGTTGTAGGGCTTGTTCATCTAGACTCCAGGTGACTCGGCTTGCTGTTTGCTTCATGTTTCCATAACAACTTGATATGATCAGAAGAACAGATGAACAAAGCCTCTATCATCTATGCCATTTTGACTTCTCATTCTATTTCCATTTTTATGTATCCAATTCTTTTGTTAAAGTTCTCACTGAGTTCATCTACTCTTCCTCTAAATTCATTGAGCATCCTTATAACCAGTGTTTTGAACTCTTTATCTGGTAGATTGATTGGCTCCATTTTGTTTAGTTCTTTTTCTGGAGCTTTGTTTTGTTCTTTCATTTGGGACACGTTTCTTTGTCTCTCCATTCAACTGCCTCCCTGTGTCTGTTTCTATGTATTAGGTAGGGCTGCTATGTCTCCCCGTCTTAGGAAAGTGGCCTTATATAGTAGGTGTCCTGTGTGACCCAATGTCGCATTCTCCTTGGTCACCTGAGATGAGTGCTCCAGGTGTGTTCCTTGTATGGGTTGTGTGTGCCCTCTTGTTGTTGTTGAACCTCGGTTGCTGTTTGCATATCAATGCAAAGGATTAACCCTTGGGATGATTGGAATGGTCAGTGAGAGCTAACCCTAACCAGCAGGATTCACTTTAGCAGAGCTATGGTCCCTGCCCAGTTTGCTCTTTGAGTGTGTCATTTGTGGAGGTCTCGCTAGTGCTCCAGCTTGGCCCAAAGTGGCTACTACATGGGCAGGACTGGGGGCCCTGCCACAAGACAAGTTCAGCCTCAGCTTGTGCCCTACCTGGAGCCACCTGGCAAAACTCATTAGGTAATTCACATATGACTGCCACCTGTGCCAGGCTTGAAGGTTCCTCAAGAGGCCAAGCCATGAATCGAGGTCAGCTGCTGCTAGTGCTGGGCTTGGGGCTTCTCAGCAAGAGGTATGGGTCATGCCAAGGCAATATGCTGCTTGTTTGGGTTTTGTGCACCTTTGAGAGATTTTAAGAAAGTCAACAGCATGAGCCAAGATGGGCCATTTGTATGAAAAAGAGATTGGAAAAGCCCCACAAGGCAGGTGGGACAGGGTCATAGCGAATCACTGGGGCAGGGCTAACAGGGTTAGCAGGGTGATGGAGTCTCAGATATGGCAGTCATCTGTGTCTGCAAGCTGGAAGAGGGTGTGCTCAAAAAAATAAATAAATAAATAAATAAAAGAAAAGAAAAAAACACTATGGATTTTGCCAGCATTTATATCTTGGAGAAAGCTGCTCCTCCATCCCTCTCCCTGAAGCCAGACAATTCAGTACCTCTCCATATGTTCCTGGAGCCTTTTGACCTGCTGCCTCAGTGCTGAAGCTCAGAGGGAGTCAATCAGTGAGAAAGTCTGCACGCAGGCCTCTTAAGAGAAATGTCTGGGACTCCAGCCATCTTCCACTTCATTCAGTCACAATCTCTGTCAGTTTTCACAGTCAGAAGTTGTGGAGACTTCTCTTCCTGGCACTGGAATCCTGGGTTGGGGGACAAGATATGCACTCAAGATCATTTGCTCCTCCAGAGAGACATCCATAGTTGAGATATTCTTCTCAATTCTTAACAACTGAATGCAGGTGTGAGACCAGACTGTTTCATGTCTCCGTCACTCCTACCAGTCTCGAGGTGGCTTCTTCTGTATGTCCTTAGTTACTGGACTTCTGTTCAGCTAGACTTCAGGTGACTCCCCATAAGGCCTGTTTAGTAGCTTAGTTGTAATTTTGATGTGATCATAAAAGGAGGCAAGAACAGCATTTTCCTACTCCACCATCTTGACTGGAAAACAGCAGATTTTTTTTTTCAAAATTTATTAGCTTATTTTACCATCCTTTCCCATCTTGATGATATGAGTTCAGAAAAGCAACTTTATTACCTGTTAGAAATAAGAAGAAACTTATAGCCAGCTTCTAAAATGACCACCAAGAATCTGTCTCCTTGTATTCACATCCTTATGTAGTATCCTTCCAACACTGTATGAAGTTTATTTGGTATAACCAATAAAAAAACCAGCAGAAATTATGGTATGTCACTTCCACATTTAGGTTACAAAGACTGTGGCTTCCATCTTGGGTTCTTCCTCTATTTCTCTGGGATCCTTTACTCTCAAAGAAGCCAATGGCCATGTTTGAGGACAAGCAGCCAGCCTATGGAGAGGCCCATGTAGCAAGGAACTAAAGTCTCCAGCAAATGGCAAATGAGAAACTACCAACAACCATGTAAGTGAGCTTGGAAATAGATTCTCCAGCCTTGAGATGGCTACATCTCCAGCTAACAGCTTGACTACATCCTCATGAGAGACTCTGAGGTACAACTATTAAATTAAGCTGCTCTTGGATCCCTGACTCTCAGAAATTGTGATATAATAAATGTTCATTTTTTTAAGGTGCTAAATTTTGGGGTAATTTGTTATTCAGCAATAGATAACTAATACAAGACTCTTCTTACTGATAACTTTCCCTTGTGCCAAAATCACAGAGCAGATCCAAAGTCTCTCTTTGAAATTGCTGTGCATGGGAATATCTAATCCTGTGTCAGTTTGACAGTGGGGCATGGTCTCTAAGCACCATTTTGGCCTGTGCTTCAAATGACGTACTATGTAATAGAAGTGGAAGAGTGAATTTCAGATGCATGAATCCTAATGGCTAGGACTACACTTCTGCCTGGAACATGTAGCATTCATGTTCTAATATTTTATCACTTTATTTAAAATCAATGTCTTAAAGGTCATGTCAGGAGGATGGAGGAGAGATGTCCCTGGATCTCTCCACTTGAAATAATAATAAGCTGAACATCTAAAACTTCACAAATAACACTCACCTGCACACAAGCATACTTGAGTGAGTGATCAGTGCATAAGACCTTCCAGAGGTCAGAATCCCAGGAGTCTGAAGATAAATTGGGAGGGACAAAGAAGCTGCTTAACGGAGGCAGAGCTCCCTGCAGGAGGAAAGGGAGAAGAGAAATTGTAGCCAGTTCCCAAAACAGCCTTGCCTGAGGGATCTGTGAGCCCAGAAATTAGAGCAAAAAGCAAAGCAGGAACTAAGTTCAGAGGGGCAATGGCTGGATCTTAGCAGCATGAGGCTGTGACATAGAGATTAGGAACAAATCCCACCAGCCAATGCAGAGTGCACCCTGTTTCCAACCCACATCCTCTCAGACCTAGCACTGTGGCACCCAGGGGAGTTTGAGCAAACACTAGCAAAACAAAAATTTACTATCACTACCCCAGACAGCTGAGATTGAAGGTAGTGATCATGACTTAAATATTTATCAGGAAAAGAAAGGCATTATTAGTCTCAAAGCAGAGATCCAAAAGGCTTGGAATATACTGGAAATCAAAAGAAAAACATCTTCTTAGGAACAGGCTAAAGAGGGACCTGTTTAGGGCTCTTATGATTATAGTGTTTTGATCTGTATCTCCCTTTAGTTTTGTTAGTAAATACTCCACTGTCAGATATTCGTAGATCATCCCAACAGAAAATCAATAAGGAAATAACATTCTTAAATGACACATTAGACCAACTGGACATAATTGACATTTGCAGAGTCTTTCATCTCAAAACAGCTGCTTATACAACCTTTTCTAGTGCATGTGGAACATTCTCAATGATTGACCACATGCTGGGACACAAAACTAGCCTCAACAAATATAAGAAGGTTGAAATCATACCAACCATATTCTCTAATGATAATGCTTTGAGCTGGAGATCAGCTCTAAAAAGAAAGTGATAAGAATCTCAAATTCATCGAGATTAAACAATATTCTACTGAAGAAAGACTGGGTCATAGAAGAAACAAAAAGAGATCCAGAGATACATAGAAATGAACGACAATGATAGTACAACATATCAAAATTTGGGGAACATGACAAAAATGGTAACAAGAGAAAAGTTTATGCCATTACAGGCTTATGTCAAAAAACAAGAATGGGCACAAATAAACAACCTAACACTTCATCTTAAAACACTAGAAAAAGAAGAAGAAATGAAGCCTAAAATCAGCAGAAGGAAAGAAATAATAAAAAATAGAGCAGAATTAAAATAAATTGAGAAAAATACAATAGAAAAAATAAATGTAAAAAAAAAAGAATTGGTTCTTTGAGAAATTTAATAAATTTGGCAAACCCCCAGCAAGATTCACTAAAGAAAAGAGAGAAAGGACACAAAAACAAAATCAGGAGTGAAAGAGACGTTACAACAGATACCTCTGAAATATAAAGGATGCTATGAAAGAGTACATGACCCAAAATTTAATAATCTAGAAGAAATGGACAAGTTCTTAGAAATATACAACTTTTCTTGACTGAATCAAGGAGAACTGGAAAATCTAGAGACCGATCAGCAGTATGAAAATTGAAAGTCATAAAAAACCTACCAAAAAATAAAAGTCTAGGACCAGATGGTTTCAGCAGGTATAGAAGGAAAGTACCTTAACATAATAAGGGCCCTATATGGCAAACCCTCAGTCAACATTATCTTTAATGGTGAAAAACTAAAAACCTTTCCTCTAAGATCAGGAACAAGACAAGTCTTTCCACTATCACCAGTGTAATTCAATATAACTTTAGAAATTCTCACAAATGCAATCAGATAAGAGAAAGAAATAAAAGGCATCCAAATAGGAAATGAAGAAGTCAAATTGTCATTGTTTGAAGAATACATGGTCCTCTACATAGGAAACTCTAAACACTCCACAAGAACACTACTAGAAATAATAAATAAAGTAAAGTTTCAGGATATAAAATCAATGTTTAAAAATCCATAGCATTCCTATGCTCTAATAACAAATTGTCAGAAAAAGAAATAAAAAAAAAAATTATTCCCTTTGCAATTGAAACAGAAAAATAAAATACTTAGGAATAAACCGAAACATGTGAAGGACATATATAATGAAAATTGTAAGACCCTATTAAAAGAGATTGAAAAAGACACAAAGAAATGAAAAGATATTCTGTGTTCTTGGATTTGAAGAATCAACAGAGTTAAATGATCTTATTATCTAAAGCATTAGACAGATTTATTGCATTTGTCATTAAAATCCCATCAGAATTCTTTAAAGAGCAATAGAAGAAAAGAAATCATCAGATTTGCATGGAAGCACAAAAGACTCTGAATCGCCAAAGCCATTGTGAGAAGAAAGATCAAGGCTGGAGATATCACTCTGCCTGACTTCAAATTGTACTACAAAATGACAGTAATCAAAACAGCATGGTATTGGCAGCAAAACAGACAAACAGACCAGTGGAACAGAATCGAGAGTCCAGAAGTAAACCCATATTTATATGGGCAAATAATTTTCGACAAAAGAGCCAAAAACGTACAGTGGAGAAAGGAAAGCCTCTTCAATAAATGGTGCTGGGACAACTGGAAAGCCACCTGTAAAAGAATGAAACTATACTGTTGTCTATTGCCACACACCAAAATTAACTCAAAATGGATTTATGAATCTGAATATAAGAACTGAAACAATAAATTGCATAGAAAAATACATAAGTACTAAACTCATGGACATTTGACTTAAAGAGGATTTTATGAATTTGACCTCAAAGTCAAGGGAAGTGAAAGCTAAAGTAAATGAATGTGACTACATCAAACTAAAAAGCTTCTGCTGAGCAAAAAAAAAAAAAAAAAATCGTCAATGAGGTAAAGAGACAACTATCTGAATGGGAAAATATATTTGCAAGCAACATCTCCGATAAGGGACTAATAACCAAAATATACAAATAACTCAGACAACTCAATAACAACAACAACAAAAAAAAACCCAAATGATCCAATCAAAAACTGGGCAGAGGACCTGAACAGACACTTCTCCCAAGAAGACATACATATGGCAAACAACCATATGAAATGATGCTCAACTTCACTAGCTATTAGAGAAATGCAAATCAAAAACTCAGTGAGATACCTACCATCTCATACCTGTTAGAATGGCTGTTATCAACAGGACAAGTAATAACAAGTGTTGGAGAGGATATGGATAAAAAGCAACCCTCATACACTGCTGGTGGGACTACAAATTGGTACAACCAGTATGGAAAACAGTATGGAGCCTTCTCAAAAAACTAAGGATTGATCTGTCATATAATCCAGCAATCCCTCTACTGTGTATTTACCCAAAAGACTTGAAAACATTTATCTCTAAAGATATATGCATACCAATGTTCATAGCAGCATTGTTCATGGTAGCCATAACATGGAAGCAACCAAAGTGTCCTACAATACATGGTTGGATAAAGAAGATGTGGTACATATATACAACAGAATATTACTCAGTTATAAGAAAAGATGAAATACTACCATTTGTGACAACATGGATGGACCTTGAGATAATCATATTAAGTGAAACAAGCCAGATAGAAAAAGTTGAAAACCACATACTAGCACTCATATGTGGTATATATATCTAAAAGCAACAAACAAACATGACAAACAAACAGAGACTCACATACATGGACAGTGGACTAATGGTTACCAGACGGAAGTCGAGGAGGGTTGGTAGATGTAATAAAAGGGGTCAAATATGGGGTGACAGAAAGAAATCTAACTATAGACAGTGAACACACAATGAGATATATATATATACACATATATATATATAAAAAAATATATATATATATATATACATACTCACACACAATATACTGTAGAATTGTCCACTTGAAACTTATTGGATTTTTTAATCAATGTCACCATAATAAATTTCAAAAAAATTAAAAAATAAATAAATAATAAAGTCTATGTCCTATTTATCCAATGGGTGGTTTATATCCTCACTTTTGCTTTCAGCTAAGCTATAAAAAGCCAAAGTCAATTCTCATCATTCAAAACTAGGAAACAAATCATATATTAGAACAATTTGATCCCTTAGTACCTGGATAGCAATTATGAGATGAGGATCAAGCTTGTAAAATGAGATCACTCTGAGGGGCACAAATGGACCCATAAGGTTATTCAATTACTCTGAGCCTTTTGAAAGCATTTGCACCTATTAAATATCATTTAAAAATTCTCTTTAAGGTACATTGCATTGGCCTCAGGAGATATATCCATTCATTGAATAGGAAACCTTGATCTAGTGAACCAATATTATCTGAGTACTTACTAAGTTCCAGGCATTGTGCTAGGATGTGAATTACAATAATGAGCAAAAGAAACCTAGTCTTTGCTCTCAAGGAATTTACACTCTGGTGTGGGAAGCAGTAATTAATCAAATAATCTCACAAATGAAAACAAAATTCCTACTGTGACTAGTGAGGAGGTATAGGTACTATAACAGCACGTACAAAGGGAAAATAAGAAATGCTCCCCTAAGAAATGACACTTGAGCTAAGATCTGAAGAAGTTGGTGTTAAAGTACGGTGTGTAATGTCTCTCAGCTGAGGGAACAGCATGTACAAAGACCTAATGGCAGTGAGGGATGTGTTGAGCAGGATGAACCAAAAAACAAAATGAAACAAAACAAAACAAAACGGCGATGCTGGAGGGCAGAAAGTGTAAACCTTTTTCCTAGTTCATGTGTCTGCTAAGGGCTGTCATTGACCCAATGAACTATCTGCACCTCTAGTACCTGGTAGTGAGGGTAATCTTGTTTTATTCGCATCTCATTACATTACAAAAGTATAGCTAAAAGAAACAATGTTTGGGGATCCCCTCAAGGATACAGATATGCATTTCCTGAGTGGATTTTGAATCTTTTTTTTTTTTTTTTATCTTGCTGCATGAGCTAAGCCTGAGGTCCGGACTACTGGAAATTAGATCCCCAAAGAGCTTTTTCTTTTCCTCTGAGCTTTGGTATGGAACCATTCGTCAGTATTGAAGAACTCTATAAGAATGATCCCTGTGCAGATGATCATTTGAGAAGAACACCCACAGTATATGGAAGAGAACTATTGTCCTTAATATGCCGAGAAAGCTGAGAAGTCATTAAGGAAATATGTGTGTATATAGACTAAAGGAAAAATAAGTCAGGATATGAACAGTTAATTTACAAAATATCAAATACAAATGACTAATAAGCATGTAAACAAAAGTTCAAACTCAATATCTGAAGAAAATATAAGTTAATACTATTAATTATCTTTGAATTAATTAAGATTTTCAGCAATGTTAATATCCATTGTTGTTGATTATATTGGAAAATGAATATTCTCATCCATTTTTTAACAAGTTTATTGAGGCATTGTGTCAGGGGGTTCACAAGACCACAACACATTTTGATGATTTGCTAGGATTCAGCATATATTCATACACATGGCTATGATTTATTATACCAAAAGGATACAAAGTAAAGTCACCAAAGGGAAAAGGTGCATGGGGTGAAGTCCAGAGGAAAGCTGGACTTCCAAGCTTCCATGAGTCCTCTTCCTGTGGAGGACACAGTTATTCCAACAACAAATCATGACAACACATGTGAAATCTTGTCTGTCAGAGAAGCAATTAGAAACTCAGTGTCCAAGGTTTTTTATTGAGGACTGGTCACATAGGTATTCTTTGTCTAGCAAGCACCCAAATGCTCGAGTCCCAGGAGAGCAGGTGTTCAGGGTAAACCACATTGTTTGCCCCAATTAAAATCATAGTCTTAGACAGCTGCAATGTTAATAATTCAATAGCAATCAGCTATTGTTTCCAGTCACACCCTGGGGACAGGACTAGTTTCACATAGCTGATTTCTGAGTTAGATCAAGGAGCACCAATATCCTGGAACTGGAGCTTTTACAAAGCTATGGGTCCCATTAAAATATTGACTGTGCTTTGGGGATGGGCTTTTAACAAAGGTCCAAAAGAGGTCACTTCTTTCTGTCAGCTGTAAGACTTAGCTTTTCATGGCTACCATGCCAATGAACTGGGGAGGGGAGGCATGGGAGAAGACTCAGATTAAAATGCCATAGACTCCATTGTTATTACCAAGATTTAATAGTTTTTCTTGAATAAATTAGTTTGTTCTGTGCCTTCCATTAATTTTCAGAGTTCATACATGGTTACTTTGTATTGTTTTGTCAGTAATTTTCTTTGCTTTTATGGGGGATCAGATTTACCAAAGTCTTCATTCTGCCACTTTGGAAGTCAACTTAATTTCTCATACATTTTTAAATAAATAAAAATTGATATCACTTTTCCAGAGGGCAGATTATAAATGTGGATATACATTATAAAAAAGTTAATGCCTTTTTAACTAACTTATTCTTTTTTGAGCAGTTGATAATTGGAAATAATCAGAATTCAACAAAATGATTATGTACAGTTTTATGCATAACAGAGAAAAATATATACATACATATCCAGCCACAAAAGTTTAGTTAAATAAATTTCAACATAATTTTCAATGACTGCATAACATTTCACATATAAATGTACCATGAAAGAATATACAACATGGAGAAATATCTGAAACATACTAATAAATGACCAATGTCTGAGCCTAATTTTGTAATATCATATATTGCAATGTGTTGTAAATTATATATGAATATTATGAATATATTATAACATATATTTTGTAACTCACAAACAGATGTGTGTATATGTTTATATATATATATACGTATGTTCACACACAGGCATATATATGGATATAATATATACTATAGTATTAAAAGTAGTTATCTGCATGGTGAATAATCTTTATTCTTTTCTTTGAGCTTTTATATATTTTAGAAAATTTTATAGTTAATACATTTCTTTTGCAACCTGAGAAAAATATGTGTTAAAAGACTATGTATTTGGAAGTTGTAGTTACATGTATTGGGATGGTGTGCCTTATTACATGAATGTCCTACTTTTGAAGAACTTAAGAGTATTATTCCTGACAAATTAGCCTTTTAACCCATTTGATACTGGTAATTATTTTAAAAAACAAGGTCCCTTTTCAATTTTGACTGCTAAAAATCTTAGAGCCAAATTTGTTGTCTAGAGTAAACAATAACAACTGAAAGGGTTTTATGATATACATTTTTTAACTTTTTCTTAGTTCATTTTATATTCCTTGTATTTTTTAAAATGCTATTGTCAGTTTATTGTGTTTTCTTATACTTTATATATTCTTCTAAGGCATTTTCAATTTCTTTTAGAAAATTAGGGCATGAATATATCTGTATACACACACAGATACACATATACATATTTTAAAGGCAAACACAGCATTCATTCTTTATACAATATATTAGTTTTACAATTTATTGGCAGTTTTAGCACACAAAGCTATTTATCCTATTATGTTTCTTCGTAGGTTCATTTTCTCCCTTTAGTCCTATCTATCACAGCCATTATTTTAATCACTGTTTTACACAATCCTGATGTGATTGGTATCTGGTCCACAAGAGCAACATAGTCTCCTGGAAAAAACAAAACAAAACAAAAACAAAAACACTAGTATTGACATAATTTTAGGGATTGTGTCCAGGTTATAACAATTACTGGCCATGTAGCTTCAGGTAAATCATTTAACCAATCTGAATCACCTTATTTGTAAAATAGAATAATACCTTCCACACATTTGCCTCAGCTCCCTTATTTGTAAACTGGGGAGAACACTGCTTATAACATCTGATTCTTAATGAGGATTAAATGAGAGAATAGATGTAAAAGTGTATAGCACAATGCCTAGCAGAACATAAGTGTTCTGTTAATATTAATTCATTTATTTTACATAGCCCCTTGCAGCTATCAAGTTTATTATTGTAGATTAGAGCTTATCAGATGCACTATGGGTATGCTATGTCTGAATAATTCGGATAGGGTCCTCTCTCAGCCTATCACAAAGCACCTAGTATTGAGGTCAGTTCTTTACTGACCTGCCATTTCATGAAGCCATACTACACAGTGTAATACAACAAAAGAAAAAAGGAAAGTGATATATTGTTGTAGTATGGTTCCCTAGGCTGGAGACGATGAGACAATTTAGCATGCAGTATATTTATTCAGGATTGTCTTTAGATTCAAGTCCTGTAGATGGGAGTGGGAGGAAGCACGATTGGGCAGGAGAAGTCCAGCTGTGATGCAGGCCCAGTGACAGACTCTATTGACCCTACAGAGAATGGTGGAGCAAAGCTAAATCAGGCTAAGATGGCTAGAACTTATACCACAACATAGATCAGACATTGGGTGTAGACTACCCAGGGAAGAGGCATGACCTTGGAAAGGATGCTCTCTGCAGCTGAAATAACTGACAGTTGGATGCTGTCTGTCCACAGCAGTCCCAACAGCTAAAGCAACACATTTAAGAAGGATCTGGTTAGAGGCTCATCTCTGTTCACTATAGACGGGAAGAAGAAACACAGTAACATGAAATCACAGTGCTGAAATTTAAGTATAAACTAACAAAATATGTTCTGGTGTATCACAGGCAATGGCCATTCTAGTTCCTGGCTAGAGGAATTTTTGATGCTGTTTATTGAAAGAAAATGACTATAAATTAAGATTGCCTTACACAACTCCTTTTCTCATCTTCAAAAGCTCACAATCTTGGTCTTGCTTCCTTGAAACATAAGGACTGCATGATGCCCATGGCATTAGAGATAAAGATCTGGGATATCATATGTAAAAGCTCTCTCTGTTTTGAATGAATTGTATTGTCAGTTCAGCCAAATTAATTATCGTTCTAATTCATTTAAAATTAGTCCACACATAATTATTACATGTTGCACTTAATCACTGAAAAAGCTATTTACATATATTACCTCACATAATCCATACAACTATGTCAGAAGGCTGGAGTTGTCACCATTTTCTTCATTTTGTAGAATTTTCTTTAACTAAAGTCCACAGTTACTTAAAACAATAAACTATAAAAAAAAGAGGTGGGGGATTTATATTTGTTTTTGTTTCACAACTTATGTAACTGATTTCATGGTTCTAAACTATAAAATGTTTTTTTTTAATTTTTCTTTATAGATAAATGACAATGATATCTCATTGTGTTGCTCTTTTTATTGTTTTTTTTTTGTGTGTTTTGTTTTGTTTTTGTTTTTGATTTTTTTATCGTGGGGGTTATCCAAACCAGGTTCCCACTTTGTGGTAAGATGAAATATAAGCTCTATAAAATGTTTATTTTTTTTGAAATCAAACAATACACATCTATGTGGTCCTTATCATACATAATAGGTTGTCAATACAGAGGCTCAAATGAGACAAGTTTTCAACCATTAATTAAACTTCACTGCTTGAAATCACTCAAAAAATTTGCTGCCAGCAATTGCACCTCTGGGTATTTATCCAAAGAAAACTAAAACAATAATTCATAAAGATCTATGCACCCCAACATTAATAGCAGCACAATTAACAATAGCCAAGATAAGGAAGCAACCTAAATGTCCATCAGCAGAAAAATGGATAAAGAAGTTATGGTTCATATATACAATGGAATATTACTGAGCCATTAAAAAAATGAAATCCTACCATTTACAATGATGTGGATGGACCTAGAGGTTATTATGCTAAGTGAAAAAAATCAGAGAAAGATAAATACCACATGATTTCGCTTATATGCAGAATCTAAGGAACAAAAAGAACAAACTAATCAAAAACAGACTCACAAATATAGAGGACAATTTGGTGACGGACAGAGGAGAGGGGGGTGGGGGGTTTTGGAGAATGGTGTGAAATGTTAAAGAAGTACAAATTAGTAGTTGGTAGATGGTCACAGAGGTGGGGAGCACAGCATAGGGAATGCAGTTAGCATTAATATATTGGCTAGGCAGAAAATCAGAGGAGAGAAGGAGCAATTAGGGAGATTATTTTATAAACTATATAAATATCTAATCAATATATTGTATACTTGAAACTAATAAAATTTTAAAAATGAAGGCAAAATAGAGACATTTATTTTGCCAACAGCAATCCCTCAATAATGGAAATTCTAAATGTTTTGCATCGAGGAAAAAGAAAATGGTCCCAGATTGAAATTCAGAATATCAAGAAGTAATAAAGAATACAGAAAGTTGTAAAGATGTGAATAAAGGTAAATGATAATGGATTCTATAAAATCTTAATATTATGAAGATTTTTTTAAAAAGGAAAACATCCAGTAATAGCATTAAAGTCTGGAAAGAGAATAGCATAATTTAAAATATTCTACAATAACTAAGATATGGAAGAAACCTAAGTGTCCATCAACAGTTGAATGGCTCAATAAAGAAGTGGTACATATATACAACAGAATATTACTCAGCCATAAAAAAGAATGAAAACTTGCCATCTGCAACAACATGGAGAAAGACAAATACCAAATGATTTCACTTATACGTGGAATTTAGAAAACAAAAGAAATGAACAAACAAAACAGAAACAAACTCATAATACAGAGAACATTTTGATGGTTGCCAGATGGGAGAGGGATTAGAGTGCTGTGGGTGAAAAAGGAGAAAGGGATCAAGAAGTACATATTGGTAGCTACAAAATAGTCGTAGGGATATAAAGTATAGCATAAAGAATATAGTCAATAATATTATAATAACTATGTATGGTGTCAGATTTATTGGGGTGATCACTTTGTAAGCTATATAAATTCCTAATCACTTTTGTACACCTGAAACTAATAGAATACTGAATGTCAACCATATTTGAAAAATAAAAATTGTTAAAAATAAAATAAAATAATCTAAGGTTCTTGTAAAAAAAAAAAGTTGCTACCCAAAATATTGTTTGGTAAGAACATCTCTCTCTCTCTCTGATTCTCTATTACTATCTCTCTTTCTGCCTCTATCTCTCTATCTCTTTATCTGTCTTTCTCACTGTTTTTGACTCTCTATCCCTGACTCTTTGTCATTCAGTCTATATTTGTTTTTTACTTTCCTCTATTTGCCTATATATTTTTTTCTCTCTTCCCCAACCCTCCCCGCCCCTCTTCCTCTCCCACTCCAATTGATCTCTCCTCCCTCTGTCTGTCTCTCTCCCTTTGTCTCTGAGTATTTTTTTTAATTTTATTTTATTATTAGTTTCAAATATACAGTATATTGGTTAGACATTTATAAAATTTATAAAACAATCTCCCTGATTGCTCTTTCTCTCCTCTGGCTCTACACCTAGCCAATACATTAATGATAACTGCATTCTCTATGCCATGCTTCCCATCCCCATGACTATCAATTGACTACTAATTTGTACTTCTTCAACCCTTCACCCCATTCTCCCAGTGTCCTAACCCTCCTCCCCTCTGGCCATCACCAGATTGTCTTTTATATTTGTGAGTCTGTTTCTGATTAGTTTGTTCTTTATGTTCCTTAGATTCCAGATAAAAGTGAAATCATGTGGTATTTATCTTTCTCTGTCTGATTTTTTTCACTCAGCATAAAACTTCTAGGTCCATCCATGTCATTGCGAATGGTACAATTACATTTTTAATGGCTGAGTAATAATCCACTGTATATATGAACCATAATTTCTTTATCCAGTTGTCTTTTGATGGACATTTAGGTTGCTTCCATATCTTGGCTATTATACATTGTGCTGGAATGAACATAGGGGTGCATAGATCTTTAAGAATTACTGTTTTGGTTTTCCTTGGATAAATACCCAGAAATGCAATTGATAGATCAAAAGGTATATCCATTTTTAATTTATTGACAAACCTCTAAACTGTTTTCTATAGTGACTGTGCCAATTTACAATCCCACCAACAGTGTATGAGAGTTTTCTTTTCTCTACATTCTCACAACACTTGTTCTTTAATTTATTGATGATAGCCATTCAGACAGGTGTGAGTTGATAACTCATTGAGGTTTTAAATTGCATTTTTCTGATAATTAGTGACCTTGAGCATCTTTTTATATGTCTATTAGCCATTTGTATTTCCTCTATGGAGAAATATCTGTTCAGTCCTTCTGCCCATTTTTTTAATTGGATTTTTTTTGTTTTGTTTTGTTTTGTTTTGTTTTGGTTGAGTCATATGAGTTCTTTATATATTTTGGATATTAACCCCTTATCAGATGTATCATAAGCAAATATCTTCTCCCATTTAAATGATTGTCTTTTTTGTGTGTGTGTGGCTGGTTTTCTTTGCTGAGAAAAAACTCTTTACTAATACAGTCCCATAGGTTTATTTTTTTCTTTTCTTTTCCGTACCTAAGGAGATATGCTTGAAAAGAAATTACTAGAAGCAATATCAGAGAGCTTACTGCCTATGTTTTCTTCTAGAAGTTTTATGGTTTCATGTCTTACATTGAAGTCTTTAATCCATTTTGAATTTATTCATATATATGGTGTAAGAAGGTGGTCCAGTTTCTTTTTTTTCTTTCTTTCTTTCTTTCTTTCTTTCTTTCTTTCTTTCTTTCTTTCCTTCCTTCCTTCCTTCCTCTCTCTCTCTCTCTCTCTCTCTCTCTCTCTCTCTCTCTCCCTCTCTCTTTCTTTCTTTCTTTCTTTCTTCTTTTTGCATGTATCTGTCCAATTTTCCAACACCATTTATTTAAGAGACTGTTTTTATCTCGCTGTATATTACTGCTTATTTTCTCATATATTATGTGAGAATATAGGTGTAGATTTATTTCTGGGCTCTCTATTCTGTTCCTTTGATCAATATATCTGTTTTTATGCCAATACCATGCTGTTTTGATTATTGTAGCCTTGTAGTATAGTTTGATATGACGTAGTGTGATACCTCCAAATGTGTTCTTCCTTCTCAAGATTGCCATATCTTTTCTGGGTCTTTCATGGTTCCATTCAAATTTTAGGATTATTTGTTCTAGCTCTCTGAAAAATGCCAATGGTATTTTGGTAGGGATTGCATTGAATATATAGATTGGTTAGAGTAGTATGGCTATTTTAATGATGTTGATTCTTTCTATCTATGAACACAATATATGCTTCCATTTATTTGTATCTTCTTCAATTTCTTTTTTCAATGAGTTATAATTTTCTGAGAACAGGTCTTTTATCTCCTTGGTTAATTTGATTCAAAGGCATTTTATTGTTTTTGATGGGATTGCTTTCTTAATTTCTCTTTCCAAAAGTTCATCATTGTTGTATAGAAATGCCACAGACTTCTGAATATAAATTTTGTCCACTATTACTTTACTGAATTCATTGATCAGTTTTAACAGTTTTTTTGGTGGAATCTTCAGTATATAAAATATCATGTCATCTGCAAATAATGAGAGTTTTACTTCTTTTTTTCTACTTCAGATACCATTTATTTTTCTTTTTTGTCTTATTGCTGTGATTAAGAATTCCAACACAATGTTGAAGAAGTGTGGTGAAAGTAGGCATCCTTGTCTTGTTCCTGAACTTTAGGAAAACACTTTTAGCCTTTCCCCATTGAGTATGATGTTAGCTGTAGGTTTGTCATATATGGCCTTTATTATGTTGAGGTATGTTCCCTCTATTCTCACTTTACTCAGAGTTTTTATCATAAATGGATATTGGATTTTGTCAAACACTTTTTCTGCACCTATTGATATGATCATATGATTTTTATATTTTGATTTGTTAATGTAGAGTATTATATGAATTGATTTGAAGATATTGACCAACCTTGCATCCTAGGAATAAATCCAACTTGGTCATGGTGTATGAAAATTTTAATGTATTGCTGAATTCTGTTTGCTAATATTTTGTTGAGGATTTTTTCATCAATGTTCATAAGAGATATCGGCCTATAGTTTTCTTTCTTTGTAATGTCCTTGTCTGGTTTTGGAATCAAGGTAATGGTGGCCTCATAAAATGAGTTAGGGAGCTTTCTCTCTTCTGGAAATTTTTGGAATAGTTTGAGAAGAATAGGTGTTAATTCTTCTTTGAATGTTTGGTAAAATCGCCTATGAAGCCATCTGGTCCAGGACTTTTGTTTTTGGCAAGGTTTTTAATTACTGATTTCATTTCGTTGATGGTAATCAGTCAGTTTAGATTTTCTTTTCTCTTCTTTACTTGGTCTTAGAAGAGTGTATGGTTTTAGTTGATTTCTAATTTTATACCATTGTGATCAGGGAAGACCATTGATATGATTTCAATCTTCTTAAATTTATTGAGACTTGTTTTTGTCGTAACATGTATTCTATCCTGGAATTTGTTGCATGTGCACTTGAGAAGAATGTATATTTTGCTGCTTTGGGGTCAAATGCTCTGAAAATATCTAGTAAATCCATCTGGTTTAGTGTCTTTTAGGCTCATTCTTTCTTTGTTAATTTTCTGTCAGGAAGATCTGCCATTGGTATTAATGGGGTGTTAAAGTGTTCTACTATGAGTGTATTACTGTTGATCTCTCCGTTTATGTCAGCCAATAATTGTTTTATGTATGTAGGTGCTCCTGTGTTGGGTGTGTATATGTTTACTAGAGTTATGTTCTCTTGATTTATTGATCTCTTTATCGTTATGCAATGCCATTCTTTGTCTTTTATTATAGCCTTTGTTTTAAAGTCTATTTCATCTGATATAAATGTCTCTATATGGATTTTTTTCATTTCTTTTTGCATGAAATATATTTTCCCATCCTTTTACTTTCAGTCTGTGCATGTCATTTAATCTGAAGTGGGTCTCTTGTAAACAGCATATGCATGGGGCTTTTCTTCTTATCCATTCGGCTACTCTATGTCTTTTGATTGGAGCATTCAATCCATTTACATTTAAAGTGAGTATCAATAGGTACATAGTTATCGCCATTTTATTATTTGTATTTATTTGTTTTGTTCTCTCTCTCTTCTCTCTCTCTCTCTCTCTCTTTTTTTTTTTTTTAACAGAAGTCCCTTTAACATTTTTGGTGCCTTAAGCTTTTCCCTGTTGGGGAAGCTCTTTATCTCACCTTCCATTTTAAATGAAAGCCTTGTTGGGTAGCATATTCGTAGTTGTAGATCCTTGTTTTTCATAATTTTGAATATTTCTTGCTAGTTCCTTCTGGCCTGCAAAGTTTATGTTGAAAAATCAGCAGACATTCTTATAGGCGTACCCTTGTAAGTAACTAGCTACCATTTTCTTGCTGCTTTTAAGATCTCTCTTTGTCTTTGAACTTTGCCATTTTAATTATGATGTGTATTGGTGTGGGTCTGTTTGAATTTCTTTTATTTGGGACTCTTTGTGCTTCCTGGACTTGTACGTATAATTCCTTTGCCAGGTTAGGAAAGTTTCCCATCATTATTTCTTCAAATAGATTCTTAATCCCTTGCTCTCTCTCTTCTTCGGGGTTCCTATGATCCAGATATTGTTACACTTCATGTTGTCCCAGAGATCTCTTAAACTATCCTCATTTTTTAAAAATTCTTTTTTTCTTGTTGTTCTGATTAGATGTTTTGTGCTACCATGTCTTCAAGTTCACTGATTCGATCTTCTGCTTTGTCCAGTCTACTGTTGAATCCTTCTAGTGTATTCTTCATTTCAGGTATTGTATTCTTCACTTCTGTCTAGTTATTTTTATGGTTTCTAAATCCTTTTTTATACTTACTATCTCTCTATTAAGGTTTTCATTGAGCTCATCCATTCTCCCCCTATGTTCATTGAGCATCCTTATAATCAATATTTTGAACTGTCTCTCTGGTAGATTGCTTGTCTCCATTTCATTTAGCTTATTTTCTGGAGTGTTCTGTTGTTTCATTTGTGGCATATTTCTTTGTTTTCTCATTTTTTTAGCCTCTCTGTGTTCATTTTTATAAGGATATTTTATTCATCTCTCAGTCTTGTTTAGATTGCCTTATGTAGAAGTTGTCCTGTGTGACTGAGTGACACCCTCACCCTAATCTGTGCCAGGGACTCTGGACATCTTCTTTGTGTGGGTTGTGTGATCTTCTGTTGTAGCTAAGACTTTGTTGTTGTTAGTGCATCAGTGGATGAGATTAACACTCGGGCTGACTAACTATGGGAATTGGCTGTGCCCACAAGGTATGAGTTGCTATGTGGGGGCTTTGTCCACTGAGTGCGATTTGCCATAGCAGGCTTGTGTACTTGTTGAGACTCTCTTTTTGTGTGCTTCTTATGAGACTAGTCAGAGGTTGCTCTATTGTGGTCTAGTGCCAGCCTCTGGGTGTGTTGGTTCTGTGGCCCCTTTAGAGGGGCTTCCCAGTAGGCCAAGGTCAGCCACTGCCTTTGATTGCTGGTCGGAGCTACAATGCAATCTACAGATGGTTGTTGTGTATGCTGGATCTGTAGGTAAGTGGAAGAGACAACGCTGTAGGCCATGGTCCAGTAATCTCCTGTACCTGACCTACATCAGTTTAGCAGAAGGACCAGTGCTCTTTGAGGCCTGACACTGCCTGTCAAGTGCATTTAAGACTCTGTAACTTGAAGAGTCTTTCTGTGATATGTGTGTTGGATATTGGAGGGACACCAGGAATCTCCTGGATCCATTGAGCAAATTTCCCCCTGTCACTGCAGTGTCTGTTTACATGCCAGCACTCTCTCTATGGTTCCCTGTGCAAATTTCAGATTATAGCAAGGCCACCTGCTGCCCACCTCAGGCCTACAAACACCTGAGCTCTATTTAAGAATTAATGCAGATAGTGGGTGTGAGTTTGTGGCCCACCACCTAAAGTTTCTCCCAGATAGGCTTTGCATGGCCCTCATGAACTAAGTGATGTTTGCTGTTGAATTCGTGACCCAAGGAAAGTACAGGATGGGACTGGGTAGCCTAGGAGCAGACTTGTCACTGGTAATTTGAATGTTAGGTGGTGCATTGTCTCAGTGATGCATAAGGCTGTCAGGCCTATACAGCATTGGATTTGCTGCCAGCTCTGGGACTGCGGGCTCCCACCAAAGTCAGATATCACTGCATGACCTACTGTCATCTATGACGGTTCCACAAAGCCCCTGAGATCTACCCAAGCGATATTGTATCTCATCCTGATAACAGTGATATTCCCATCACTGAATTCTCTGAACTTTGCTCACTTTGCTGTCCAAAGTCTGTTGCCTATGCAGAATTTGCAACCCTGGCCTGGGGTAGGGCAGGGGCGGCTGTCTGTAAACTTGCTGGGGTCATTTTGTGGGTTGGATGGGGCAGGATCTCAGGGAGTCAAGTGCTGTCAGGACAATACAGCCTCAGTTTTCCGCAACTTCTCTGTCTCTGTGTTCTCGCAGTAGTCACAGATCACAATGAGACAAGGTGCTGTCTGGGGCGGTCTCACAGACCCATGCGATTACTCTAAGAAATATTGCAACTCGTACATGCAGCAGTAGCTTCACTACTAGTTTTCCTTGAAAGGCACTCACTGCATGAGGTCTGTTGCCTGTGCAGAATGTGCAATTCCAGAAAAAGGCAGGGCGAGAGAGGCTGCCTGACAATGGGCCCCAGGCAATTTGTGGCTTGGGTGAAATGGGATCTTAGGGAGACAAGGGCCATCAGACCAATATGGCCTCAGTTTTGCTACAACTTCTGTACCCTCTTGTTCCCGCTCTAGTCACAGATCACAGCGAGACCAGCTGTTGTCTGGGGCAGTCCCATAGACCCCTGTGAACCCCCCTGTCATGCAATATTGCAGCTCTTGTAGGCAGCAGAGGTCTGCCTGCAACTGATTTCCCTGCAATGCCTGCACTGTACTAGACAAAGTTTGTTGTCTGTGTGGACTGTGAGATCCGGGGGAGAGGTAGGGCAGTGGCGGTTGACTGTCAATGGGCCACCTGGGGCAATTTGTGGGTTGAGTGGTGTCCCAGAGAGACAATGGCCATCAGGTCAATACAGCCTCAGTCTTGCTGTAACTATAGTAAGTATTTGCATGTTCCCACAAAAGTCACAGATCACAGCAAGACTAGCTTCTGTCTGGGACTGGCCCACAGATCCCCAATATCCACCCAATTTCGTGTTGGCAGCAATGATCTGCCTGAAACTCTCAGAAATGAGCACTCACAGAGCTGGCTGCCTGCTGGGAATGTTTGGCCCCAAATCAGCATAGGTCCTGACAGCCGCTGGCAATAAAAGCCCCCGGCAATCTGCAAGTTGGGTGAGGCAGGCTGATCTCCTCAGGCCAGTGAAGCTTCTGAATTGGCTGTGTGGGAGGGATCTGCACAGGCAAGCTGGTGCAGTCTGAAGACTGACCTGGAGGGGAGGCCTCAGAGTAAGGCACAATGGCGGCTGCCTGTTGAGCCCTTATTCTGGCACAAAGTAATATGGTCTTTCCCTGTATGAATCTTGCGTGAGCCTCTGACCCACCATTGGTGACCCAGTGTCCACAGATGAGAGATTCTGTGCGTGGACCTTTAAAGGGGCATCTAGGATTTCAGTCTCCTTCTATCTCACCCAGACAGCCAGAATCCCCTCTGATTTTTAGTCAGAATTTTGGGGAGCTCCTTATCCCTGGGCTGAGACCTTGGGCTAGGAAGTCCCCAAATGAGGCTAGGAAACCTCTCTCCTTCAGGTGGGTCTCTGCAGCCTTGCTCTCCCTCCTAGTGTTCCTCCACCACCTGCTGGTGTGGGTCCAGCTTGATTTTTGTCTTCGCCCCGCCTCCCTCACCCCACTGGCTTCGATGTGGCTCCTTCTTTATATTATCAAAACTAGATGTTATGACCAGCTGGACTTCAGGTGATTCTCCACATTGATTATTTTATAATTTGGTTGTAATTTCAACACAGACCTGAGAAGAGATGAACCCTGCTTTTATCCAGTCTGCTATCTTGCATCTCTCTGTTTCTTTTATCTCTCTGTGTGGCCTGCTTCTCTCTTTTTCTGCCTCATCTTCTCTCTATTGTGTCTGTGTGTGTCTCTTGTATATCTGTCTCTTTCTTTTTTCTCAGAAATGTATAGAGGTTCAGTAGGAAATATTTTGCTTCAGAGATCTTTGGGTCATCTAAATTAAGTCACTTTGTTAAAAGATTTCCTCATAATAACCATAAACCGAAGACAAATGATTAAAAGGGAGATGAATATTTAATAATAAATCTCTGAATACTTTGTAGAGCTCATTATGTTTTTGGAGACTTTAAAGCTCATTAATTAATTCCTGCTGCATTTGTGTCAAATGGGCTTATGCTTTAACTCTCCTCTGAAAAGACAGACGTATGACAGGCCTCCTAAGCCTCCACTGTACACTGGGGTGGCTGTGCTAACTTCATTTACATCTATGCTTTAGAGCAGAGGTCAGCAAACTACAGCTTATGGGCTGAATCCCATCTGCTGCTTTTTTTTTTTTTGTATGAGTTAAGAATGGTGTTTATATTTTAAAAGGTTAAGAAATGGAAAATATAATATGTGGCTGAAACCATATGTGACCTGCAAAGCCTAAAATATTTACTCTCTAGCCCTTTACAGAATAAGCTTGCTGACTTCGGCTTTAGAAAATTTTGCATGGGAGTAGACACACCGGTAATTTCTGTAAGGCATTTGAAGCATGCCCAAACAACTTTTCCCATACTCTCTTGGGCCAGATTCCCAAGAAGCAGAACCTGAGGCAGGGATGCTTATGTAAGTGGTTTAGTGAGGGAGCATTCCCTGATGAAACCTATAATGGAGTAAGGCAAACAGAAAAGGGCAGGAGAAGAAGCCAGGAAAAGATGTGGTTTCAGCTGTATTTTAGACTCAGTCTGATCTCATGAGGAGCTCTATAATATGAAGAATACCACAGAGTTGTTCCACCTTGAGGCAAAGGGGCTGAGCTTTAATACCTCAATATCAGTCAGTAATTAGTAATGGCCTGTGAGGGAGAAACTTTCCCCTACCTAGGATCTTCTGTTTGGTCTAGTAATCAAATCGATATGAAACAAATTAAGAGAAAATAACCAAATTTAATTGCATATGTACATATGGGAACCCCACATGTATGAGAGGCAGAAACAGAAAGGGAAAATGAAGTACATATGACATTTTAAGCTGAGGATGAGGCAAGGTACCTTGGGAGAGGAAGGCTATTGCAGAACAATAAGAGCAGATATTCAGTAATTTGAAATTTGCTCTGCCATATAGATGGATCAAAAAGGTTATTGCTGATAATTACTTATTATGGGCAAGGCCCCTAATTTAAATTCTCCTAGGTAGTTAAGGGGAGGGTGGCTGTCAACACCGAGCTGATCAAGATGGGAAGGTTTCGGTGGTGAGATGCCCAGTTGGAAGAATGCACAAAGGGCCAACATGAGAATGAAACAGTAGGCACCAACTTTATTGCGGGGAGAGTGCTTCTATTGTGGGGAGTGGAGTTCTATTGTGGGGAGTACGCTTCTGCTTCTGCTCTTCTTCTGCTCCTCTTCTGCTCACCAGGGGGCTGCATGGGCTACACACATATCAGAGTACAATAGTGGCATTCAGCGACACATGTGTGATACAACAAGCTGAATTATGTTTACATATTCTAGACTCAGGTGCCCTACTACACTAGTGTAACATTCTAAATCTGGGGTCCTATTCCTAGCCATGAGCCTGGATCATAGCCACACCTGGGACCAGCCAGGCCTGGGGCCCACAGTGGCAGAAGTTTCTCTTGAGCCTGCAGGGTGTCATTTGCTTTTAGCTTAAAATAGTATGTATACCACATAGGCACATCTTGGGGTGACTTGTTCTGAACTTCTACAGGGCCAACTCCCAGGAAAGGCATCTGAGTAACCTCTTAGGCATCTTTGCACAAAGCAACTCCTGTTGGTCTAGCACAATTCTCCAGAGATAGATGAATTGTGAGCTATTAGTAGCTAGTACTTGTAGCAGCTGGAGAATGAACATAATAACCTGATGAAGTGGATCTGGGCAGGGAAGCAATGGAAAATATCACACAAATGAAAATGGAGGTAGAGAGGCTACTCTGAACTTACACCCCTTGTTGCAGGTTGAAGCCTCTCCTGAACTCCAAAGATGTCCTCGACTCTTGAGTGGCTGTCTGGGATGTGCTTCAACATCCTATTTGCAGTTACACAGCCATGTCCAAGAGGGTATATCAGCCTTATGAATATGTGAGAAGCATGGACTTTACAGTATAAAGAGGGATGGAATGCCTGAGCTGGACAGGTTTCAAAGGTCGTCAGATTCAATACACTCATTTTAAAGAGTAGGAAAGATTTCACAAGGTCCCACAGCTGGCAAGCAGCTGAGTTAGCACTACATCTCTGTCTTCTAACTTGCAGTACAGGGTGTTTTTCACCATTCTATGATGCATCTCTGGGATGTGTACCTAACATCATAGTATGGTTAGTGCTTCTATGTTTAAGGGAAGGTAGAAAATTATCAGTTAATTTTCTCTGTCATTTAATTCATTAGCAACTATTCCTATCACATGTGAAGTTTTTCTCCAAGTTGCTAAGTATGTTTTTAATAAACTTATTTTACTTTAATTTACTTTTAGATTTAAATAATTATTGTGAAGATAGTACAGATTTCTTATATACTCCATATCATTCCCCCTGTTGTTAACATCTGGCATTAGTATAGTATTTATCTA
Source organism: Pteropus vampyrus (assembly GCF_000151845.1). NCBI lineage: Eukaryota > Metazoa > Chordata > Mammalia > Chiroptera > Pteropodidae > Pteropus > Pteropus vampyrus. The sequence continues at coordinate 174,791 of NW_011889168.1, read as the reverse complement.
TATCTATATCTATTCTATACATAAACATCTATATCTTTATGAAGGCAGAATTGGTTCATACCGATGTCTTCAATTCTAATCCATAACCACATGGATCATTCTAGCTTCCTTCTCTGGAACCTCCCACTCCAACAGTGAGATCTGGCTTCCACTCTCTGCCATCCACTTAATTAATTGTTCATTTCTAGTATGTATGTATATTGTTTTCAGAATTGTTAATCCATACTCCTATGGGAAACAATTTTATCAACTAGAATGCAGTGATTAAATACAGTTCCTATTGCTTTTAGTTTTATAAAATCCACTCATTTCCAAGGTGACAGGTCAGTACCTTTTCACCCACCTCTTTCGGTGAAGCTGTTTCAAACATTTATAATACATTTAGTTTCTTTTGTCACATTCTGTATTCCATTCTGGGATGTCTTGAACTCCTACATGAATTTTTTTAAAAACTTGCATATATTACATTTTACTCTTTGTACTATAAAGTCCTATGGGTTTTACAAATGCTTAATATCTTATTTTTACAATTACAGTATCATATGTTCTGGAAAAGGCAAAACTACAGAGAGTAAAAACGTCATTGGCTTCCAGGAACTTGGAGGAAAGGATATGAGAGTTAAACAGGTAAAATGCATTGTTCTTTATAGAATGAGTGAGGAAATGTCCTTTCTGTTTCTATTTTCTGGAAGAGATTGTGAAAAATTTTATCACTTCCTCTTTAAATATTTGGTACATTTCACCAGTTAAATCATCTGGATCTGGTGCTTCCTTTTCAGAAATTTATTAATGCTATTTCATTGCTAATTTAAGGTTATTCAAGTTAATTATTTCTCTTTTATGACTTTTGATAGTTGTATCTTTCAAGGAATTTGTCCATTTCATCTAGTTATCAAATATTTGGGCATTGAAATGTTGCTTGTGTTTCTTTATTATCCTTTTAATTTCCATGTAATTAGTTGTGATGAACCCTCATTCATTTCCGATATTGGTAATTTGGGTCTTCTCTCTTTTTTTATTGGTTAACTGTCTATGAGTTTATCAATTGTATCTATTGATCTTTTAGTTTCACTGATTTTCTGTTATTTTCTTGTATTTAATTTCACAGATTTTTACTATAATTCTTCTTAATTCTTTCTACCACTTGCTAAATTGTTCTTCTTTCTCTTGTTTCCTATGGTTTAAGCTTTCCTTATTGATTTTAGATCTTTCTTCTTCTCTATTATATTTATTTAATGCTTTAAATTTCTCTCTTAGCTTGCTTTCACTGCATCTTATAAATTTTGATAAGCTGTATTTTCAAAAATATTTTTATATTATGTTCTTGAGACTCTTCTTTGACACATTTGTTATTATAAATGTGTTGCTTAATCTCTAAAAATCTCCAGGATTTTCCAAGTGTCCTTTGTTTTTTATTTCTTTTAAATTCCATTGTAGTCTAAGAACAAACTTTGTATAATTTTTATTCTTTTAAGTTGTTAAGGTATATCTTATGGTCCAGAATGTGATCTATCTTGGGGAACATTCCATGTAAGTTTGAATAGAATGTATATTCTATTGATGTTGGATGAAGTATTCCATTAGTGTCAATTAGATAAAGTTGATATTTCTCTACAAGTCAACTATATCCTAATTGATTTTCTACCTTCTTGGCCTATTATTTAATGTTGAAGTCTCCAATTATAATACTGGATTCATCTACTTCTCCTTTCACTTTAACTGGTTTTAGACTCGTGTATTTTGGTACTCTGTTGTTAAGTTCATACATGTTTAGGGTTATGTATTTTAAGAGTCTCATGTTCTACTGACTGAGCTAGCCGGGCAGTCTTAAGGTTATGTCTTTTAGAGAATTGACTCCTTTGTTATTATGTAGAGCCTCTCTTAATCTCTGATAAATTTCTTTGCTCTTAAGTCTACTTGCTCTCAAATTAATATAGCTAGTCTAGCTTTCTTTGACTAGTGTTAGCATCATATATTTTTCTCTCTTTACTATTAAACCATCGGAATCTTAATAATTAAAGCATATTTCTTGTGCAGTTTGCCCTCCTAAAAAAAGTTATTTATTTTCAGTGTGCCCAGTTTTTTTCTTATTGTAAGGACTAGAGCAATGACTTCCAAACTTTTTATATATCAGAGCTAAAACCAAATGTCTGACTAATCTTTTAAAAATCAACATTTTCTTGTTCTCTTCTTCCTCTTCAGCCAGCATCAAAATTCTTGCCTATTTTTCTTGCAACCTCTTTCAGAGGGCTTCCTCAACAGAGTGGTTTGACTTCTGGGAACACTGTTCTCTTTTTTATATCACACCTATCTGACTTAAAATGCACAGAGGGCTGTGCAACTTCTCTACTTAGAAATCTTGCTGCTTCTAATACCTGGTCTCAACAATGATGTCAGCTTTACTCATGACTTTGTGAAACATTCATATGTACTTGTAGAGATTTCACTGTGTTTTCTTTCGTTTTGGTTTTCTTTGGAAATACTCCAGAATATCAGTCAAGTTGTATGAATTCTAACTGAGAATCTAATTCAAATTCCTTCTCATGGGATCCTCAAGCCTATAAAAAGTAAGGATTAAAGAGCGGGGTACCTAAGAATCTGATATAATATTCTAACAGTCAGGGAATGATGTCCTGCATGGACCACAGTATATGGCAAATAACAGTATAGATTGTCACCCAAAATATGGTGGGAAGAAGTCTAAAGTTGGGCAAGGCAAGATTGAGCAATGTCTCAAGAACACAATCTTTCTACCATGTCGAATTTTGTGTGTTAGATGCTTGTATCTTGTCATAAGATGGCTGCACCATCTGCGTATATTTGTTTTATCAGAAAAGAAGAAGAAATGTCTCTATAAGATCCTTTTTTCCCTTACAGCAGCTGGTGAGATTTTTATTGTGACATAAAGTGAATATATACTTCTGATTTAAAGAAATGCTTTATAAGTGCTCTGATATCAACAACTTGAGGTAGAACCTTACCCAGGAGTTTTAATAAAAAAAATCTTTCATCTAATATAGTTTCTTTCATTAATACTTGTATTTCTCCATTTATCCACGCAGTTCAGCAAAAATGTATTTAGTGCCTACTGTGTGCCATGTGCCGCTATGTTAGATACTATACACAGAGATATTGGTCCAGTTATCAAAGAGGAGCCTAGAACACAGGCACAAATTATAAAATACAGTAGAGAGAGAGAGAGAGAGAGATCCCTTTATATTTTATATATATAAAGGGATATATATATCCATATATATCCCTTTATATTACAAGTGTACCTCTAGTGGAAGAGAGACTGGAAAAGTGAGTGTTTAACCTTTGCAGCCTCCCTAGGAAGTGTGCTAGGGAGGAGTTTAGAATGAGTGTAAAGTAATGCACGGTGGCAGTCTCTGTTGACTGGCTCAAACTAGTTTCAGAAACAGTGAATTCTCTCCTTTAATTCTTGCCATAACTCTGACATTGAATGGGATGGTGGACAGTCTGTTGTGGATTGAGAGGTAAGTTTTCTGACTTTGATATTATTACTTTTCTTCTTTCTCATTTTTAAAACTTGTTTCACATTTCTACTCCTCCATAAAACTGGACCACTCCCATCTCTTTTCATAAAGAAACTCTTATTTTCTATATTATTCATTTAGTATGTATGCGTGTCAGTGTAGGTCCTCTGATAAGAAGGTTATTAGACATAGTTAGGAGTGTAAGTGGTTTATTGGGAGAATAATGTTTATGAAAAATAAAAGGGAATAAGACAGAATTGGACAGAAAGAACCTCAGACTATGAGGCAGGTCTGACAAAAGTTTGGCCAACCCAATAAGGAACTCTTGAAAAAAGATCGTCCATTAGTGGAGTCTTGTATTAGGCAGGAATGGCCAGTCCCTAGTATCTGCACTATGATCAATTATTGGCTGAGAGATGCCTGGGAAAATGATGAATTTGATTCAAATGCTGCAATGAATCTCAAAGGCCCTGCAGATAGAGGTTTTTAGCTAATTGATCCTTTCATGGCTGATTGCCAAGTTCTTTCTTAAAGGGATAGCTGGATTGTGAACCTCCATGACTGCCACTAACTGATTTTTCAGTCATGTTAATTACCAAACTGCCCACAAGCTCTTCTTGTCTCTACTATGTATAAAATAATATGCTAGGCAATTTGATGATTCAGGGAAGTGTAAGACACTTTCTGTGTTGGTTATCTTCTGTTTTCCCCTCTAGATTCACTCTTTACCCTTTTCCACCTTGCTCAGTGCTCCTGGAGCCTGCCTTATGTGGAATGTACCAAAGAGTTCCAGTGCCCTTTGGCTTCCAATTAGATCTGACCAATTAAAGCCTCAGCAACAAATTAAAAGGAGGGAAAAGGATGAGGGAACATTTTCCCCTGGACACCCTCTTATTTTTTTCTGGACTCCCCTTTTAGAGATTATGATAGGTTGGCTTTGTCACTTGCCCCAAGTCACTGTTCTTAAGATTCTTCTGTACAATTTTATCTTTTTTCAGGTTCTAATAACCTCTCTTTCTCTTTATCTCTTCATTTCTTCAGGCATAGGGGTAGTAATAGCTACAACTATCTGTAACAGTGCAAATAGGTTCCTGCACTATTCTTGTAGTTTCCCTACACCCTGTCCAAACCTTTGTTATTAGACCCTTTGTAAATAAAACCTCTGTAAATTATCTTAATTGGAGTGTGCCACCTGTTTGCAGATGCCATATGAATATGCCATCTCTACCTAATTAGTCTGATATCAACAACTTGAGGTAGAACCTTACCCTGGAGTTTTAATAAAAAAAAATCTTTCATCTAATATAGTTTCTTTCATTAATACTTGTATTTCTCCATTTATCCACGCAGTTCAGCAAAAATGTATTTAGTGCCTACTGTGTGCCATGTGCCGCTATGTTAGATACTATACACAGAGATATTGGTCCAGTTATCAAAGAGGAGCCTAGAACACAGGCACAAATTATAAAATACAGTCAAGCGACAAGGGAGCTGAGAGTAAATATATCCAATTGAACTATAAACATGTGGAGGACAACGTTATTATTTTAAACCTAGGAAGCCAGAAAAGGTTTTGCTGAAAATGTGACACTTGAATGAGTTTTGAGAGAGGTATCAAAAGGTAGACAAAATAAAAGAAAGTATGACCTGAGGCTCAGGTTCTATGTGGCTAAAGAATGGAATGAAGAGAAAGAGAAACCTGAGAAAGCTTGCAGAAGCATGTCAAAGTCATAAAGGGCACTACACCCCATGTTAAAGACCTCAGATGGTATTCTGTAGACAGTGAAGAGGTAATGAAGGGTTCTATTCAGGGATGTGAGAATGGCCAAATGTACATTTTAGAAAGTTCATCTGATGGTATCCAAGAGGGTGAATTAGAGAAAAGTGAGAGACTCAGTGAGATCAGCTTAGTAGCTATTACAATAGCTCAGGTGAAAAAGGAAGAGACCCTGAACTAAAATAGTAGGAAATAATAATAATAATAATAATA
>NW_011889168.1:62733-167669 GCF_000151845.1 Pteropus vampyrus | reverse complement strand
CTTAATCTCTGATAAATTTCTTTGCTCTTAAGTCTACTTGCTCTCAAATTAATATAGCTAGTCTAGCTTTCTTTGACTAGTGTTAGCATCATATATTTTTCTCTCTTTACTATTAAACCATCGGAATCTTAATAATTAAAGCATATTTCTTGTGCAGTTTGCCCTCCTAAAAAAAGTTATTTATTTTCAGTGTGCCCAGTTTTTTTCTTATTGTAAGGACTAGAGCAATGACTTCCAAACTTTTTATATATCAGAGCTAAAACCAAATGTCTGACTAATCTTTTAAAAATCAACATTTTCTTGTTCTCTTCTTCCTCTTCAGCCAGCATCAAAATTCTTGCCTATTTTTCTTGCAACCTCTTTCAGAGGGCTTCCTCAACAGAGTGGTTTGACTTCTGGGAACACTGTTCTCTTTTTTATATCACACCTATCTGACTTAAAATGCACAGAGGGCTGTGCAACTTCTCTACTTAGAAATCTTGCTGCTTCTAATACCTGGTCTCAACAATGATGTCAGCTTTACTCATGACTTTGTGAAACATTCATATGTACTTGTAGAGATTTCACTGTGTTTTCTTTCGTTTTGGTTTTCTTTGGAAATACTCCAGAATATCAGTCAAGTTGTATGAATTCTAACTGAGAATCTAATTCAAATTCCTTCTCATGGGATCCTCAAGCCTATAAAAAGTAAGGATTAAAGAGCGGGGTACCTAAGAATCTGATATAATATTCTAACAGTCAGGGAATGATGTCCTGCATGGACCACAGTATATGGCAAATAACAGTATAGATTGTCACCCAAAATATGGTGGGAAGAAGTCTAAAGTTGGGCAAGGCAAGATTGAGCAATGTCTCAAGAACACAATCTTTCTACCATGTCGAATTTTGTGTGTTAGATGCTTGTATCTTGTCATAAGATGGCTGCACCATCTGCGTATATTTGTTTTATCAGAAAAGAAGAAGAAATGTCTCTATAAGATCCTTTTTTCCCTTACAGCAGCTGGTGAGATTTTTATTGTGACATAAAGTGAATATATACTTCTGATTTAAAGAAATGCTTTATAAGTGCTCTGATATCAACAACTTGAGGTAGAACCTTACCCAGGAGTTTTAATAAAAAAAATCTTTCATCTAATATAGTTTCTTTCATTAATACTTGTATTTCTCCATTTATCCACGCAGTTCAGCAAAAATGTATTTAGTGCCTACTGTGTGCCATGTGCCGCTATGTTAGATACTATACACAGAGATATTGGTCCAGTTATCAAAGAGGAGCCTAGAACACAGGCACAAATTATAAAATACAGTCAAGCGACAAGGGAGCTGAGAGTAAATATATCCAATTGAACTATAAACATGTGGAGGACAACGTTATTATTTTAAACCTAGGAAGCCAGAAAAGGTTTTGCTGAAAATGTGACACTTGAATGAGTTTTGAGAGAGGTATCAAAAGGTAGACAAAATAAAAGAAAGTATGACCTGAGGCTCAGGTTCTATGTGGCTAAAGAATGGAATGAAGAGAAAGAGAAACCTGAGAAAGCTTGCAGAAGCATGTCAAAGTCATAAAGGGCACTACACCCCATGTTAAAGACCTCAGATGGTATTCTGTAGACAGTGAAGAGGTAATGAAGGGTTCTATTCAGGGATGTGAGAATGGCCAAATGTACATTTTAGAAAGTTCATCTGATGGTATCCAAGAGGGTGAATTAGAGAAAAGTGAGAGACTCAGTGAGATCAGCTTAGTAGCTATTACAATAGCTCAGGTGAAAAAGGAAGAGACCCTGAACTAAAATAGTAGGAAATAATAATAATAATAATAATACTGATGATAATAACATACAGAGCTAGAGACTGATTTGAAGATGTTGTTGATTGAGTCATCAGGGGAACAGGAAGGTACTACTACTTTGGGAAGAAACTGTAATTCTTGAATGGCATTTGAATACCAGGAGCTGATTTTCAATTGTCTGTAATAATCTAAAGGTAAATACCTTGCCTTAATGTGACTGAATGACTATGTGCTGGTGTTTATCATTGCTTTAAAATGGGAAGAATGGATAATCTCTTCTTTAAATTTCCTGTGCAGTTGTGTAGTGAAACCATTTTTTTAAAAAAGAAAATCCTATGAGGGAAGAAACTTAATGGAAGTTATATGTAAATAGACCATTACTTTGTGACTTTGCCTATTTCCATTTTCCATCACATATGATTGCAAATTTGTCTCTACAAAGTAATAGCCTTTTCTTCTTTATTCTTGGTAGCTCATATATTTTTTCTCTTATAAAAACAAAGAGTTATGTAGCCTGGGAAAAGAAATTGAAAGTAATGGTACTTCCTATGAAAAAAGTACTGCATTTAAAAGCCAAGCATTTTAAATAACACCATGTTGTAAGTTTTGATATCCACTCAAAGATATTCTTTTCTTCTGTTGATAACTTATTCATGCACTTCCTGGTGATGTTAATGATAATCATTGTGTACTTTTCAAGAAGAGAATAGTTTGTCCTAAAAATAACTCTGGGAAATATTTCTTATTCAGTCCTTCAGAACTCCTACACTGAAAAATATTCATTGTGCCTCTTATTTCCTGTTGGTGCTCTTTTTGTCATAAAAAATAAATATTGACAAGAAGTAAGCATTTTCCTATTAGAAAAAAATTGAAACCTCAAATAGACAAAAGGACAAAGGGTAGGATAGTCAATTGACTAAAAAGTATGCAAATGAAAAATTAGTATATGAAAATGTTCAACTTAAATAATAAAAAAGAAATGCAAATTAAACCAACAATGAAATTGTTTCATTCATAAATTTTCAAATTATAAAGTATTAATATCCAGTTGTAACTAAAGTGGAATGAAATAAACTGCCTCATATAAGGTTGATATAAATCAGTATAAATTATCACAAGTTTACTAGAGGGCAATATGGAAATGTTTATTAAGATATTTAAAAATATTTACAGCCTTTGAGCAATCAATTTCACTTCTAAAAATGAATCCTAAGGAAATTAAGACAAAGGTCCAGTGGGATTTAGTCAAAGTGTAATATTTGCCATGTTATTGATAGCAAAAAGTTTAGTATTTATGTGTGTGTGGAAGAGAGTAAATAATCCACAGCAAATATTTGTTTAAATCTATTTATCTGAAATTTTTATGATTGATATATATATAATCAGACCTGGTACCCATAGGTAACAGAGATAGTACACTTGAAATAGGGTAATTCCAGAATGGTTTATTTATACGCAGGAACACAGGGATAGTAGCAGCCAAGATGCCACAATTCTGGACTTGAAAGCGTAAGAGAAAGGGGCAAGAATATTGTGTAGAGTTGGTCAACTTAAGATGAACAGTGAGTGACCTTTGGTTAAAGAAAATATCCAGTCCAAGGCAATCTTTCAGGCAGAGAACTAGGGATTAAAAATTCTATCTCATACCCCTTTGTTTCCCACAGTCTATTGCCAGGACTGTCCACTCACCAAATCAAATAAGAACCCCCTCTTGTGTGGTCCATATAGTCAGCTTCTGGTAGAGAATAGAGACTTGTGGTGGTGGCGGTGGGAGATGGTGAATGAGAAAAGGTTAGAGAATAGTGGAAAATGAATGGAGAGGGGGAGTAAAATAGAAGTCATCTCATACAGTCCACTCCTTTTGATTTGCAGCATTGTATTTCATTAGGATAAAACCTTCATTATCTCAAGAAAGGAATACATTAAGATCCCTCAAGGACCTTATCATGACAAGATGATAAAAATCCCATTGTTTGTTCACCTAAAATATAAATTATTAACTAACGAAAGAGTTCATATAATACAGTGTGGGATAAAGGACTAGTTAACACAAAATGTTGGTGTGTTAGACCCCACTTCTATAGCTAGTTATAAAGGGTAAGTTGATTATCATAGCTACCTTCCTCTGCCACATATTACACATACCTTTATCTTTGCTGGCATATTGGCTGGATGGTAATCTTTACTTGGGGGGGGTATGTAGTCCAAACTTTAATCCATAAATTTCAGTCTTTGATGTCTGGTTTTTATTGAAATGATGGAATCTTTCAAGGATCAGGACTACTGAGTATAATAAAATAAAATAAAATATGCCCTAGGGAATGTCCTGGGTTTCATCCCAGTCTTTCTTGCCATTTTTGTGTAGCAGCAACCAAATTTCCCTCTGATAATCAGAATACATCACTTACCCAGTACAGTAACCATCTTCTATGGCTATTGGTTTAGTGGCATAAAAAGACCAACAAAGCTCAGCTCCCACTATTGGGACCATACCTATGTTCTCTGGTACAAGGAATTCTCTCTTGGCTACTAGGACATCTACACCCATGGAACACATGTTTGTAGTAACTGGAACAAAAATACTTCCAGTGGGTTATTAGATACAATAGTTATGCCATTGGTTTCTGGACTCATACATTATTATGATAAGGAATTATCACATATTGAGAGTTGCAAGATGTTTTTCCCCAGCTGGCATTGTCATTGAAGTTTCAGCCCCCCACTACACTCTACATAAAGCCAGCTGCTTCTGCATGAAATAGCACCTGGTAAAGCCAGTAAAATCTATGAGCATTGGAAGAACATTTGTATGACCAGGTCATAAAATAAATGAGTGAAAGTCGGTATTGTAAATATGAAACTCTAATTTTCTACCCTCACTCAAGACCAGAACAAGGCTGTCAGCCTTAGAGTCCTCTGGAAAGTAATTAAAAGATTATTTTCTAATGAGACTGAACTTAGATGATTCATAAATACTGACATTTTGGGAGTTTTCAATGAAAAATCCACTTGGCCATTTATTTAATTGTACAGTCCTTGGTCATCAAGGCAGACCCATGGATAAAGAACCTCTGATCACCTTTTCGTTATCTCAACTTTATGAATGGGCCATCGAGAATCACCAAACATTTGGGGAAAGTCATCAACACAAAGAAAGATAGAGTAATTGGGATTCATTTCATAAACTATATAATTGTCTAACCAATGTACTACATGCTTGAAATTAATAATAAAATAAAATTTTAAAAAAGACCTCAAAAAACTTAAGATAATGCATAAAACGGAGGAACTTAATTTATATCATCAGAGGTTAAGAATGGTTATTAAAAATTAAAAATATTAAGGTTTGGGTTCAAGATGGTGGACTAGGTAAATGCAAGGTTTGCCTCCTCTCAGGTCCACATTGAAATTACAATCAAATTATAAGAAATAATGAACACGGAGAATCACCTGAAGTCCAGCAGATCATAATGTGTACATCTGATAATATAAATGAGCCACATTGTAATCGTTAGGAGGGGCAAAGTCATGAATCTGGCTGGACTCACATTGGAGGTGGCGGAGGAACACCAGGAGGGAGAGTGAGGCTGCAGAGGCCACCCTGAAGAAGAGAGCAGTCTTAGCTCCAGATGGGGGCTCTCCAGTCCAGGGAATAGGAGTTCTCAAAAAGTCTGACTGCAAAAATCAGAGGGAATTTTGGCCATTGGAGTGAAATGGAAAGCACCTGAAATCCCAGACACTCCATTAAAGGGCCCACACACAGGCTCTCTCACCCACGGACACTCACCCAGAGCACCAGCAGTGGGATGGAGGCTCAGGAAAGATACATACAGGAAAAGACTGCATTACCTGATGCCAGAACAAGGGCTGGACAGGCAGCTGCCATTGTGCCTTAGTTGGGCTCCCCTCTGCAGAGCAGTCTACAGACCAGCGGCTCCAGCTTGCCTGTGCAGATCCCTCCCCCCACATAGCCAATACTGAAGGTGCTCTTACCTGAGATGGGACCACCCAATTTGCATATTTCCCAAGGGTGGCTTGGTGTGGGGAGGGCAGGGGGAAGGGGTGCTGCCCCATCCTGCCTCTCCCTAGGGCCAAACATTCCACACAGACAGAAGACCTCAGCCAGTGCTGTGAGAGCATTTTGGGGATAGTTTCAGGAAGATGACTGCTAACAGCATGAGCCTACGCAGAATGCGGGGAGCTGTGGGCCAGTCCCAGACAGATGCTGGTCTTGCTGTTATCTGTGACTTTTGTGGGAACATGTGCGTGGACAGAGAAGTTGCAGCAAGACTGAGGATGTATTGGTCTGATGGCCATTGTCTCTCTGAAACCCCATCTCACCCAACCCACAAATTGCCCTTGGAGGCCCAGCCATTGATAGGCAACCACCTCCACCCTACCCCTCTCGGGAGCCGATACAGTCAACAGACTTTGGCTAGTGCAGTGAGCACATTTAGGTAAAATCAGTTGTAGAGAGACCCTCTGATGCCTGCACAAGCTGCAATATCTCTTGAAGGATTGCAGGGGTTGGTGGAATTGCCCCAGATGGCAGCTGGTCTCACTGTGATCAAGGACTACAATGGAAAAGCACAGATACAGACTTTGCAGCAAACCTGAGGATGTATTGGCTTGATGGTCATTGTTTCTCTGATACCCTGTTTCACCCAAGCATGGTGACAGGCAGCTGCCCCTGCCCTATCCCTATCTGGAGTTGCTCATTCTGTGCAGGCAACATACATTGACTAGCTAAGTGAGAAAATTTCGGGGAACAGAGTGACAGGCAGATCACTGCTGCTAGCACAAGATACAATATCTCTTGGGCAGATTGTAAGGTTTGGTGGGTCCATCCCAGATGGCAGTAGGTCTTGAAGTGATATGTGACTTTTGTGAGAGCCTGCAGTCACAGAACTATTGGCAAAGCTGGTGCTTTTTAAGGTTCACGGCCCTGTGCCTCACTGAGACATTGCCCCAACTAACACACAACTTACCTGTGGTAATCTAGTTCCCAGACAACTTGATCCCATCCTGTGCTTCAACATCAAACAATATCACTCAGTTTGGGTGACACACACAAAGCCTGTATATCTGGGACAAGCTCTCAGTGGCAGGCTACAAACTCTTACCCGCGAACTTCAGTAATTCCTGAACAGATCTTGGGTGTTTACAGGCCAGAGGTGGGCAGCTGCTGGCTTTCCTGAGAACTGAAACTTGTACAGGGAGCCACAGAGGCACTGCTGGCATGTAAACTACACTGCAGTGGTAGGGGTAAATCTACCCAAATTATCCAAGTGACTCCCTGGGTCCCTGCACCACTGAACGTATATATCACCCAGATGTTCTTCCATCTGTGGAGTCTTACAGGCAATTGACAGGCAGCACTGGTCCTTCTACTAAACACCTCAGGCTTGATACAGGGGGTAACTGAACAGTAGTCAATAGCGTTGTCTCTTCCACTTACCTATATATCTAGCATAGGCAGCAACCAACTGCAGATTGCTTTGTGGCAGTAACAGGTTGCCCCAAGCAATCAAAGGCAGTGGCTGACTTTGGCCAATTGAGGAGGCCCTCCCAAGGGGCCACAAAACCAATGCATCTGGAGGTTGGCACTAGACTACAAAAGGGCAACTCCTGACTAACCCCATTAGTGGTACACATAAAAGGTGTTAGGGCAAATCGCACTCAGTGGACACGGCCCTCACATAGCAACTCATACCCGAAAGCATAGCCAATTCCCAGTTAGTCAATCTAAGTGTTAATTCCATTCACTGAGGTACTAACACCAGTGAAGGCTTAGCTACAACAGAAGATCACACACGATCCACACAAAGAAGATGTCCAGAGTCCCTGGCACAGATTAGGGTGAGTGTGCAACTCAGTCACATAGGACAACTTCCACATAAGGCCATCTGACCAAGGCTGAGAGACGAATCAAATATTCCTATAAAAATGAACCCAGAGAGGCTAACAAAATGAGAAAGCAAAAAAAAATAAATAAATAAAATAAAATAAAATAAAATAAATGCCACGAATGAAACAACAGGAGAAAATTCCAGAAAATAAACTAAATGAAATGGAGGAAAGCAGCCTACCAGAGACAGATTTCAAATATTGGTTATAAGGATGCTCAATAAATGTAGGGAGAGAATGGATGAGCTCAATGAAAACCTCAATATAGAGATAGTAAGTATAAAAAAGAATTTAGAAACCATAAAAATAGTTAGAAGTGAAGAATAAAATAACTGAAATGAAGAATACACTAGAGGGATTCAACAATGGATTGGAAGAAGCAGAAGATCGAATCAGAGAACTGGAAGACAAGGTAGCAAAAAATAGCCAATCAGAACAACAAAAAGAAAAAAAAATAAAAAAGAGTAGTTTATGAGGCCTCTGGGACAACATGAAGCATAACAATACCTGGATTATAGAAGTACCTGAAGAAGAGAGAAAGCAAGGGATTGTGACTCTATTTGAAGAAATAATGACGGGAAACTTTCCTAACCTGACAAAAGAATTATATATACAAGTCCAGGAAGCACAAAGAGTCCCAAATAAAAGAAATTCTAACAGACCCACACCAAGACACATCATAATTAAAATGCCAAAGACAAAGAGAGAATCATAACAAGAAAAAGGTAACCAGTTACTTATAAGAGTACGCCCATAAAAATGTCTGCTGATATTTCAATATAAACTTTGCAGGCCAGAAGGGACTGACAAGAAATATTCAAAGTTGTGAAAAACAAGAATCTACAACCATGAATACTCTACCCAGCAAGGCTTTCATTTAAAATGGAAGGTGAGATAGAGAGCTTCCCAGAGGGGAAAAGCATAAAAAATTCATCTCTAACAAGCCAGTATTATAAAATGTTAGAGGGCTTCTGTAAAAATAATTAAAAGAAGTGGGAGAGGACAAAACAAATAAACACAAATAATAAAAATGGTGATAACTATGTACCTGTCAATACTCGCTTTAAATGTAAATGAATTGAATGCTTTAATCAAAAGATATAGGGTAGCTGAATGGATAAAAAAAACGACTCATGCATATGCTGTCTACAAGAGACCAACTTCAGATCGAATTACACTCACAGACTGAAAGGAAAGGGTGGAAAAAGATATTTCATGCAAAAGAAAATGAAAAAAAAAAAGCCAAGGTAGAGATACTTATATCAGATGAAATGGACTTTAAAACAAAGGCTATAATAAGAGACAAAGAAGGACATTACATAATGATAAATGGATCAATAAATCAGGAAGACAAACCCTAGTAAACATATACACACTCAACACAGGAGCACCTACATACATAAAACAATTATTGGCTGATATAAACAGAGAGATCAACAGTAATACACTCATAGTAGGACACTTTAACACCTCATTGACACCAATGGACAGATCTTCCTGACGGTAAATCAACAAGGAAACAATGATCCAAAAAACACACTAGACCAGATGGATTTAACAGATATTTTCAGAACATTTCACTCCAAAGCAGTAAAATATACATTTTTCTCAAGAGCATATAGAGTATTTTCCAGGAGAGACCACATGTTAAGACACAAATTAAGTCTCAGTAAATTTAAGAAGATTGAAATCTTGTCAACTGTCTTCTCTAATCACAATGGTATGAAACTAGAAATGAACTACAAGAAAAAAAAATGGCATATTGCACAAACACATAGAGGGACAATAACATGCTACTAAATAATGAATAGGTTAACAAAGAGATCAAGGAAGAAATCAAGATACCTAGAGACAAATGAAAATGAAAACAAAATGACTCAATATCTATGGGACACAGTGAAAGCAATCCTAAGAGGGAAATTCATAGCAATACAGGACTACCTCAAGAAATAAGAAAAAGCTCAAACAAACAATCTAAACTTACACTTAAAAGAACTAGAAATAGAAGAGCAAACAAAGCCCAAAGTGAGTAAAAGGAAGGAAATAATAAAGATCAGAGTGGAAATAAACAAAATGGAATCTAGATAAATAATACAAAAGATTAATGAAACCAAGAGCTGATTCTTTGAAAGGATAAACAACATTGATAGACCCTTAACCAGAATCATCAAGCAAAAAGGAGGACTCAAATAAATAAAGAAATAAAGGAGGAGAAATAACTACGAACTCCACAGAAATACAAAGGATCATAGGAAAATACTGTGAGCAATTATACACCGACAAATTGGATAATCTGGAAGAAATGGATACATTCCTAGAAACATACTATCTCCCAAGAATAATCAAGAAGAAACAAAATCTGAACCAACCGATACCATCAACAAAATCAAATCAGTAATCAAAAACCTCCCCCCAAACAAAGTCCTGGACTAGATGGCTTCATTGGAGAATCTGGCCAAACACAAATACAAAGAAGAATTAACACCTGTTCTTTTCAAAGTATTCCAAAAAATTCAAGATGAGGGAAGGCTCCCTAACTCCTTTTATAAGGCCACCATTTCCTTGATTCTAAAACCAGACAAAGACATTATAAAAAAAAAAGAAAACTATAGGCCAATATTTCTTATGAACATTGATGCAAAAATACTCAGCAAAATATTAATAAATCGAATTTAGCAATACATTAAAATTTTCATACACCATGATCAAGTTGGATTTATTCCTGGGATGCAAGGTTGGTCAATATCTTCACATCAATTTATATAATACTCCACATTAACAAATCAATAGATAAAAATCATATGATCATATTAATAGGTGCAGAAAAAGCGTTTGACAAAACCCAGCATTCATTTATGATAAAAACTCTCAACAAAATGGGAATAGAGGGAACATACCTCAACATAATAAAGACCATGTATGACAAACCTACAGCTAACAGCACACTGAATGGGTAAAGGCTAAAACTGTTTTCCTTAAGATCAGGAACAAGACAAGGATGCTCACTTTCACCACTCTTCTTCAACATTGTATTGGAAGTCTTAGCCACAGCAATAAGACAAGAAAGATAAATAAAAAGTATCTGAACTGGAAGGGAAGATTTAAAACTCTTGTTATTTGCGGATGACATTATACTATATATAGAGAACTATATATACTATATAGAGAGAACCCTAAAGATTCTCCCCCCAAAAATGTTAGAACTGATCCATGAATTAAGTAAAGTATATTACAAAATAAATATTCAGAAACCATTGGCATTTTTATACACCAATGATGCACTTTCAGAAAGGGAAATTAAGAATACAATCTCATTTACAATCAATTTATGTCATACACCACAGTAACAAATTGAAAGATAAAAATCATATGATCATATCAATTGGAAACAATAAAATACCTAGGAATTAAATTAACCAAAGAGGTAAAAAAAAAACTGTTCTCAGAAAAATAAAAGTCATTGAAAAAAGAAATTGAAGAAGATAAAAATAAATGGAAGCATATACTGTGCCCATGGGTAGGAAGAATCAGCATCTTTAAAATGGCCGTATTACCCAAATCAATCTATAGATTCAATGCAATCCCTATCAAAATAGCAATGACATTTTTTTTCAGAGAGCTAGAACTAATAATTTTAAAATTTACATGGAACCATGAAAGACTCCAAATAGCCACAGCAATATTTAGAAAGAAGAACAAAGTTGGAGGTATCACATTACCTTATATCAAATTGTACTGCAAGGCTACAGTAATCAGAACAGCATGATACTGGCAAAAAAACAGATACAATGATCAATGGAAGTGAATAGAGAGCCCAGGAATAAATCCATGCCTATATGCTCACTTAATATATGACAAAGGATGTAAGAATATACAATGGGGTAAAGACAGTCTCTTCAATAAATGGTGTTGGGAAATTGGACAGATACATGCAAAAAATAGAAAATGGACCACCTTCTTATACCGTATACAAGAATAGATACAAAGTGGATTAGACTTAAATGTAAAATAGGAAACCATAAAACTTCTAGAAGAAAACGTAGGCAGTAATCTCTCTGTTATTGCTATTGTTAATTTCTTTTGTGACATATCTCCTCAGGCAAGAGAAACAAAAGAAAAAATAAACAAATTGGATTACATCAAACTAAAAAGGTTTTGCATGGCAAAGAAAACCATCAACAAAACAAAAAGACAACCATCTGAATGGGAGAGGATATTAGCTTATGATACACCTGATAAGCGGTTAATACCCAAAATATATTAAGAACTCAAAGAACTCAATAACAAAAGCACAAACAATCTGATTAAAAAATAGGCAGAAGACCAGATAGATATTTCTCCAAAGAGGACTTACAGATGGCCAATAGACATGAAAAGATGCTCGAGATCACTAATCATCAAAGAAATACAAATTAAAACCACAATGAGATATCATCTGACCCCTGTCAGAATGGCTATCACCAATAATTCAAAGAACAAGTGTTGGTGAAGATATGGAAAATAGGGAACCCTCATATATTGTTGGTAGAATTGCAAATTGATATAGCCGGTGTGGAAAACAGTCTGGAGGTTCCTCAAAAAATTAAAAATGGGTATATCATTTGACCCAGCAATTGCCCTCTGGGTATTTATCCAAAGAAAACCAAAATAATAATCTGTAAAAATCTATATGCATCCCTTTGTTCAAGGCAGCACAATCTACAATAGCCAAGATACGGAAGCAACATAAATGCCCAGCAACAAATGATTGAATCAAGAAATCATAGTTCCTATGAGCAATGGAATCTTACTAGAACATTAAAAAAAATGAAATCGTTCCATTTGTAATGACACAGATGGACCTAGAGGTTATTATGCTGAGTGCAATAAGTCAGACAGAGGAAGATAAATACCATATAATTTCACTTATATGCAGGATCTAAGGAACAAAAAGAACAAAGTAATCGAAAGCAGACTTGCAATTATAGAGGACAATCTGGTGATGGCAGAGGGGAGGGGGGCGGGGAGCTGTGAGAAAATGGTTAAAAAGTACAAATCAGTAGCTGATAGATGGTCAGTGGGATGTGGAGCACAGCATAGAGAATGCAGTCAGCATTAATAGAATGGCTAGGTGTAGAGCCAGAGGAGAGAAAGAGCAATCAGGGGGATTGTTTCATAAACTATATAAATGTCTAACCAATGTCCTGTATAATTGAAACTAATAATAAGTAAAATTTAAAAAAATAAAAATATTAAAATAAGAGTTTCCGTTAAAAAATGTAATATTCATTCATGGAATTATCCCAGAAATTGGAACCAAAAGGCAAAAAGATTTACAATTAAGACAAAAAAAAATTTAAAAATAAGATATATTACAGGCAATAAGAGTTGCAGAAAGCGATAAATTTTTCCAGAATTATTTTCTGTTTTATAAGAAATAATGCAAAAATATTTCCAAGTATTGATGGACTTGAGTCTTCAAACTGTAAAAGCCTCATAACAGCCTAACACAATAAGTAAAAATATCTATTCCAATGTACTTTATTTAGAACCTCAGAACTCCAGAGACAGGATTCTAAATTATTCTGGAGAAAACAGATCACTTACAAAATACATAAAACATACATAACATTGGGCTTCTCTGCAACATTAGAAGTTAGAAAACAATGGAGCCATATCTGTAACAGACAAATAAAAAACAAGCAGTGTAGACATGTGGAAGTTAACATCAGAAAAAATAGTCAAAATTCTGCTGGGGGAGTAGAATAGAAGGTGAAGGTGAGTAGGGGACTGCTGTTTATAATTATTATTTTGTCATAAGCCTAGTCAATCTATTTAACTTTGTCAATTATCTGAAGGTTTAAATGAAAATTGTTTTAAAAATCAGATGTTGTGCTGGATTGGATAATCTTAGAAATTACTGTAAATGTACTCTTTAAAGAATTTTAGTCTGTTAGCTGTCTTGCAATGGGGCAGATAAAGCATATTTTCTTGCATAGAGGCATGGGAACTATAGGAATGTTAATAGTAGATATAATTCTCCAAAACAGCAAAATGGAATTAAAATAAAAATATTATTCATTTTTGATTACTGTAAGTGCCAGGCACTTTATATAAATGATAACTGATTATTACAATAATCCTACAGATTATTAAAGATTTAGAAACTGAGATCCAGAATGACACAGATACTTCATGTTCACAATTAGTTAATGGCAGAGATGAATTTGACTACAGAATCCAGAGCTCTATATCTACCATTGCTACTTGACATTGAAATGCAAAAAGACCCCAAGTTGCTTAGGCTTTGCACACATGAAAGAATGGGGAAAATATGCCTCCAGTGGATACAGTTTCAGACTCCACAATCTTCCACGTGACACTAAAAATACCCAAGTGAAGAAAGGGAAAATAGAGTGCACTCTTAAACACATTGGAGAAGTATTTAAATGAAGATATTGTCAAACAAAGAATACTTAATATTATAAACTACTTAGAAAACATGTAGATAGATATTTATGACTACAAATGATGTCTCTATCCATTTGTATAAGGTATTGAGTAAAACATCAATTTGGAGAACTAAAGGATAGGATTGGTATTTATAATTTCATAAATTTAAATTTTACTGTAATTTCAAATTTAAAGTTAACAAAAATAGAACAAAGAATTCTTACATATTCTTTACCCAGATTTGTTAAATATTTATATTCTGAACTATTGCTCCTGCCACCCTTGAAATTTTTCCTGAAACATTTTAGGATAAGCTGCAGACATCAACTTTTACCCCTCTACACTACAGTAAGAAAATAAATCAATTACTTTGGGACTAAGGATAAAGACATTTTCTTATATGACCATAGAACAATGAACAAAATTAGAAAATTTACATTAATAATTGACTATTATATAATCCATAGTTCACATTAAATTTTTTTAAACTATTTTATATTATTTATTTATTTAAAAAAAAATTATGGTGACATTGGTTAATGAAATTCAGTAAGTTTCAGCTGTACACTTTAACAGTAAGGCATATATGTATTTACACTGCGTGTTCACCTCCCATAGTTAGATTTCTTTCTGTCACCATGTATTTCACCCCTGTTAACCTATCAACCTCCCTCCTCCTCCCACCCTCTACCCTCTGGTAACCATTAGTCTATAGTCTATGTCTATGAGTCTCTGTTTTTTTTGTCCTGTTAATTTGCTGCTTTTAGGTTTATATCCCACATATAATTGATATCATGTGATTTTCAACTTTTTCTCTTTGGCTTATTTCACTTAGCATGATTATCTCGAGGTCCATCCAGGTTGTTGCAAAGGGCACTATTTCATCTCTTATGGCTGAATAATATTCCATTGTATATATATACCACAGATTCTTTAGCCAATGATCTATTGTAGGACACTTTGGTTGCTTTCATGTCCTGGCCACTGTGAAAAATGCTGCTATGAATATTGTTGTGCAAAAATCTTTTCGGATATGGGATTTCAAAACTTTGGGGTAAATACACAGTAGTGGAAAGGGTTGCTGGATCATATGGTAGATCAATTCTTAGTTTTTTGAGGAACCTCCATACTGTTTTCCACAGTGGCTGTACCAATTTGCAGTCCCACCAGAGAAGTGTATGAGGGTTCTGTTTTCTCCACATCCTCTCTAACATTTGTTATTACTTCTGTTGATTATAGCTTTTCTAACAGGTGTGAGATGGTATCATATTGTGGTTTTGATTTGCATTTCTGTAATAGCAAGTGATGTTGAGCATCTTTTCAAATATTTCTTGTCCATTTGTATGTCCTCTAGGGAGAAGTGTCTATTCAGGTCCTCAGCCCTTTTTTTTGATTGGATCATTTGTTTTGTTGTTGTTGTTGTTGTTGTTGTTGTTGTTATTGAGTTGTATGAGTTCTTTGTATATTTTGGATATTAGGCCTTTATCGGAGGCATTGCTTGTAAATATATTTTCTCATTTGGATGGTTATCTCTTTACCTTGTTGTCGGTTTCTTTTGCTGTGCAAAAGCTTTTTAGTTTGATGTAGTCCCAGCCATTTATTTTAAATTTTACTTCCCTTGCTTTTAAAGTCAAATTAATAAAACCCTCTTAAAGTCCAAGGTCATTGAGTTTAGTTCCTATGTTTTCTTCTATGCATTTTATTGTTTCAGGTCTTATATTCAGGTCCTTAATCCATTTTGAGTTAATTTTGGTGTGTGGTGATGGATAACAGTCTAGTTTCATTCTTTTGTAGATGGCTTTCCAGTTTTCCCAGCACCACTTATTGAAGAGGCTTTTCTTTCTCCACTGTATATTTTTGGCTCTTTTATGGACACAAAAATTATGTGTCCATATCAATATGGGTTTACTTCTGGACTCTCGATTCTGTTCCAATTGTCCATGTGGCTGTTTTTCTGCCAATACCATGCCATTTTTTTAATGTTCTCATTTAATAATTTTATTTTTAAATTTAGTTTCAAGTATACAATACATTGGTTAGACATCTATATAGTTAGTAAAATGATCCCCCCAATTGCTCCCTCCCTCCCCTGACCCTCCACCTAGTCAACGTATTTATGCTAATTGCATTCCCTATACTGTGCTCCTCATCCCCGTGACCATTCATCAGCTACTAATTTGTACTTCTTTAGCCTTTCACCCCATTCTCCTAGACCCTCAAATCCTCCTTACCTATGTCCAACACCAAATTGTCCTCTATATTTGTGAGTCTGTTTTTGATTAGTTTGTTCTTTTTATTCCTTAGATTCCACATATAAGTGAAATCACATAGTGTTTATCTTTCTCTGTCTGACTTAAACAGCTTCTAGGTCCATCAAAGCAATATCTTTTTCCATTCCCTTTCTTTTTATATGTAGGTGTCTTGTTTTCTTATCCTTTCAGCCACTCTATCTTTTGGTTGGAGCACTTAATTCTTTTCCATTTAAGGTACTTATTGATAGAAATGTAGTTGTTCTCATTCTTTATTCCTGTTTTTGATACATGCTTTTTCTTCTTAAGGAAGTCCCTCCAACATTTCCTTTAATACTGTCTTGGTGGTGATAAATTCTTTTAGTTTATTTTTGTCTTGGAAGCTCTTTATGTGTCCTTCAAATCTAAATGATAGTTTTCCTGGATTAATTATCCTTGGTTGTACATCCTGGGTCTTCATCCGGTCAAATACATAATTTTTCTTTTTTTTTTTTTTTTTGCCAAACCCTTCTGTCCTGCATAGTTTCTTTTGAGAAATCAACTGCCAGTCTTATGGGTGTTCCCTTATAAGTAACTATCTGTTTTTCTCTTGCCGCTTTCAATATTATTTCTTTGTATTTAACCTTTTGACTTTTTAAATATGATGTGTCTTGGTATGGGCTTCTTTGGATCCCTGATTTTTGGAATTCTCTGAGCTTCCAGGGGTTTTATATCCATTTCCTTCACCAGGATAGGGAAGTTTTCCATCATTATTCTTTCCAACAACTGTTCAACGTCTTGATTTTCTTCAGTTACACTGATCAGGCGAATATTTGGAGACTTAATAGTGTCCCATATCCTCCAGAAATTATTTTTATAGTTGGCATCTTTTTTCTTGCCATTGTGATCAAGTGTCCTTGGCTTTCTTGTTCTCTAGATAGGGCATTTGATCCTCTTCTTTATTCACTTCGGTTATTCCTTTGTTTATTCCATTTAATACACTTATCTCAGATAATATGTTCTTCATTTCAGACAGCTTCTCTTTTATAATTTCCATTTCCATTTTTATGTTTTTTATTTCTTTGTTGAAGTTCTCACTGAATTCATCTATACTTCCCATAAGTTCATTGAGAATCTTTATAAGCAGTGTTTTGAACCCTGCATCTGTTAGATTACTTGACTCCATTATATCTGAATCTCTGTTCTCTTCTCTCATATGGTTTCTTCTTCTTTGTCTTTTCATTTTGGCTGCCTTTCCGTGTCTGTTTCTATGTACTAAGCAGAGCTCCTAAGTCTCCGGTCTTATTAGCGTGGATTTGTGAAGTAGGTGTCCGGTGGCATAGTCCCGAGAGGGGTTTAGCTGCAGGCCAAACTTAGCCCAAGCCTCTATCCCTCTGGGGCCACCTGTTAAGACTCAGCAAGCAATCTACAGATGCTGTGCTTATAGTTGCGTGAAAAGGCCATACCAGAAACTGAGGCCAGCTGCCTCTAGTGTGAGTCTAGGCGCTGCTCAGCAAGGAGCACCTGACTTGCTGAGGCTATACCTGGATGTGGCTTTGGTGCAGCCATGAGTTGGGAGAGGCGAGGTTTCAGGGAATCCTCTGGACAAAGCGAGCGACCTCTGTTATCCAGTTGGATGATGTCATAGCTATGGTGGATCTGTGTCCACGCACTGGGTGGGGAGAGGGCTCAACAGGGAACAATGAGTAGTCTTGGCACTTCTTTACAGAGAGAGTCTCACCTTGGCCCTCACTCCAACAACGTCTCCCTGTAAGTCCCTGGTGTCCCCTGCACACAGCTGAATCAGCATTGGTGCTCAGAGCGAGCAGGTCTGTCATCACATAAATTCGCTCACGGACACCACCACTTAAAGAGGCTTCTTCCTCTGCCGCTGCCGCAGCCTCGGTCTCACAACTGCTGGAGACAAGACAGTCCCACGTCCTCGCCCCGCCCTACATTCTGCCATTGCGGAGTGATTTCTTGGACTTCTTCCTAGTTGTACAGCTTGTTCATCTAGATTCCAGGTGATTTTTCCTTAGTGCTGTTCCTTATTAACGTCATAACTTTGATTTGGTTGCCAGAGGGAGGAACAGAGCCTCTATTATCTACGCCATTTTGTTCTCCTCCACCATGCCATTTTGATTACTGTTGTTTTGTAGTGTAATTTGAAGTGGAGCAGAGTGATGCCTCCAGCCTCGTTCTTTTTTCTCAGAATGGCTTTGGCAATTCAGGGTCTTTTGTGTTTCCATACAAATCTGATGATTTTTTGTTTTATTTTTTTAAAAAATGCCAATGGGATGTTGATGAGGGTTGCATTAAATCTGTATAATGCTTTCGGTAATATAGTCATTTTAACTATGTTAATTCTTCCAATCCAAGAACATGGAATATCTTTCCATTTCTTTGTATCTTCTTCGATTCTTTTAATAGGGTCTTGTAGTTTTCATTATATAGGTCCTTCACATGTTACATTAAATTTATTCTTAGGAATTTTATTCTTTTTGTTGCAATTGCAAAGGGAATTATTTTTTCCACAGCTTTTTCTGACACTTTATTATTAGAGCATAGGAACCTTATGTATATTTGAACGTTGATTTTGTATCCAGAAACTAGTGTATTTGCTTATTGTTTTTAGAAGTGTTCTTATGAAGTCCTTAGGGTTTTCTATATAAAGAATCATGTCATCTGCAAATAGTGAGTTTGACTTTTTCATTTCCTATTTGGATGCTTGTTATATCTATCTCATTTGATTGCACTCACTAGGACCTCCAATGTTACATTGAATAAGAGTGGCAATAGTGGACAGCCTTACCTTGTTCCTGATCTTAGAGGGAAGGCTTTTAGTTTTTCATCATTAAGTATAATGTTAGCTGAGAGTTTCTCATAGGTGGCTTTTATTATGTTAAGATACTTTCCTTCTACACCAATTTTGTTAAGTGTTTTGATCATAAATGGATGCTGTATCTTGTCAAAGGCTTTTTCTGCATCTATTGATATGATCATATGATTCTTATTTTTTAATTTGTTTATGTGGTGTATTACATCAATCAATTTACATATGTTGAACCATCCCTGTGCCTCTGGAATGAAGTCCACATTATGGTGGTGTATAATCCTTTTAATATGTTGCTGTATTCGGCTCACTAGTATCTTATTTAGGATTTTTGCATCTGTGTTCATGAGAGATATTGGTCTGTAGTATTCTTTTTTTGTGTTATCGTTACCAGGTTTTGGTATCAGAGTAATATTGACCTCATAAAATGAATTGGGAAGTATCGCCTTCTTTTTGATTTTTTGGAAGAGTTTCAGGAGAATAGGTATTAAATCTTCTTTGAATGTTTGGTAGAATTCACTGGTGCAGCCATCTGGTCCCGGACTTTTACTTTTTGGTAGGTTTTTGATGATTGTGTCAATTTCCATATTGCAGATCGGTCTATTTAGATATTCCAGTTATTCCTGATTCAATCTAGGAAGATTGTATTTTTCTAAGTACTGTTCCATTTCTTCTAGGTTATTAAATTTGGTGTTATATACTTTTTCATAGTATTCTTCTATGTTCTTTTTTATTTCTGTGATGTCAATCATAATTTCCCCTCTTTCACTCTTGATTTTGTTTATTTCTCTCCTTTCTCTTTTTTCTTTAGTGAGTCTAGCCAGCAGTTTGTCAATTTTATTTCCATTCTCAAAGAACCAGCTCTTTTTTGCATTTGTTTTTTTTTCTTTTCAATTTCATTACTTCTGTTCTAATTTTGATTATTTCTTTCCTTCTGCTGACTTTAAGCTTCATTTGTTCTTCCTTTTCTAGTTTTTTTAAGATGAAGCTTTAGGTTGTTTAATTGGGCTATTTCTAGTTTTTGGAGACAGAACTTTCCTCTTATGATTTGAACTTTCCTCTTATGACCGCTTTTGCCATGTTTCAGAAATTTTGATATGTCGTACTATCATTATCATTCATTTCTAGTATCTCTTGAACTCTCTTTTTATATCTCCTCTGACCAAGTGATTCTTCAGTAGCATGTTGTTTAATCTCCATGTATTTGTTGTTCTTCCTGCTATTTTTTTGCAGTTGATCTCTATTTTCAAAGCATTATAATCAGAGAATATAGTTGATATGATTTCAACTCTCTTATATTTGTTGAGGTTATCTCTGTGTCCCAGTATATGGTCGATCCTTGAGAATGTTCCATGTGCACTAGAGAAGAATGTATAAGCAGCTGTTTTGGGATGGAAGGCTCTGTAAATGTTAATTATATCTAGTTGGTCTAATATGTCATTTAAGGATGTTATTTCCTTATTGATTTTCTGTTTAGATGATCTGTCCATATTCAACAGTGGAATATTTAAGTCCTCAACTATGATAGTGTTTTGGTCTATTTCTCTCTTTTGCTATTTTAATAATTGCTTTACATATTTCAGCACTCCCTGTTGGGAGCATAAACATTAATAAGTGTTATGTGTTCTTGGTGCATGATTTCCTTTTTCATTATGAAGTGTCCCTCAATATCTTTCTTTACCATTTTTTTTTATTTTGAAGTCCATTTCTTGTGACATTAGCACCACTACTCCCTCTTTTTATGAATGTCAATTGCTTGAAATATCATTTTCCACCCTTTCGCTTTGAGTCTATATTTGTCTTTGGAGCTGAGATGTGTCTCCTTGATGCAGCATATGGTTAGGTTGGGGTTTTAAACCCATTCTGCAACTCTGTGCCTTTTCATTTGTGAGTTCAGTCCATTTACATTTATGGTGATTATTGAAATATGAGGTTTTCCTATAATCATTTTATCTTTTGCGTCTGGTAGCTTGGTGTTTCCATTGCTTACTTGCCTTGTGTTTATGTTTTCTTTATTTTGGTGGGCTTTTGTGGATTTTCCCTCTGGTTCTTCTCGTTTTATATTATATACTTCAGTTCTGAATCTTTGTCGTGTGGTTACAATTACGAATACATAAAGGATACTTATATATATATGGTTGTCACCTTTCTTCTGTGCGTGCCTTATCTCCATTTCCCTTTTGAGTTTGGATCTTTGAATCCTCCCTTTTTCAGTCATTGTTGTCTCAATTTGTCCCTATCTATGCTGAACATTTATTACTATCTTGCTATAGCATTTTTCTTCTTATTATTTAATCTTATAATGTCCTGTTCTTAGTAAGGGTTGCTCTCCTCTGCTTCTACTTGCCTGATGGTCACTTTACTCCTAATTATGTTTTTCTTCATCATTTTGTTTGAAGTGAGCTGTCCCTTTTCAGTATTTCTTGTAGTGCAGGCCTCATAGTGGAGAAATCCCTCAATTTTTGTATGTTTGAAAAGTCTTAATTTCTCCTTCATATCTAAAGAAGAGCTTAGCTGGATATATTATTCTAGGCTGGTAGTTCCTTTCACTTAATATTTTGAATATTTCATTCCACTCCTTTCTGGTTTGCAAGTTATGTGCTGAGAATTCCAATGATAATCTAATGGGTTTTCTTTCATAAGCTACAGTTTTCTTCTCCTTGGCTGCAATAAGAATTCCATCTTTGTCATTGATTTTTGATAATTTTAATACAATGTGGCCTTTTTGGATTGAGATAATTAGGAGTTTTGTTGACTTCTTGATTTCCAAGCTCCAGTTTATTCCTTAGATTTGGGAAATTCTCATCAACTCTTTGAAAATGCTTTTTAGTCCTGTTCCTTTTCCTTGCTTTCAATAATGCCCATTTATTCTTATGTTTCCTCTCCTGACTATATCAGTTAGTTCTTGTATTTCTTTCATTATTTTTTATTCTTCAGTTTCTCTCTTCTTTCTTCTGATTTATTTCTAGATTTCTGTCTTCGATATCACTGATCCTTTTCTCCATTTGATTAACTCTATTTCTCAGCTTGCTGTTTCATTTTTCACCTCTTTCAGTGTGTTCTTCATCTCCAGAAGATCTATTCTGTTCTTGTGGGTTTCAATCTCCTTACTCTGCTCATCTAATTGTTTTTTCAATTCTTGAAATTGTTGATATGATTCGTTTTAAGTTTTTTCGGAAGTACCATCCTGAATTCCTGTCATTTAAGTTGCATATTTCTATGTCTGTAAGCTTATTTTCTGGAGATTTTTATCTTTCTTTTTCAGATGCCTTGTCACCTTGGTTGTTCATGGTGTTCAATGGACTATTTCTCTGCCTGGGAAATACTCCATGGAAATGTATTCTTCTTTTTTTCCAGAATAATTTATTATATAAAGGTCTCTCTTTAGCCTGCTGCAAAGAAGGCCATTTTCTTTTGTTTTCCAGTAAGTGGTATCTAAGCCTCTTGGATCCCTGCTTTAAATAAAGCCTTAATAATGCCTTTTTAATTTCTTTTGGATATTTAATCATGCTCACTACCCTCAGTTTCAGTCCCTGTCAGTATCAGCAACAGTTTCAGTAGCATTTGCTCAGATTCCCATAGGGCTCTGCTGTGTTTGGTCTTGGAGGATATGGGGGGAGGTGCCCTCTGGTTTTGGGATTGGGGGCTGAGATTCATCTTAAGTTTTGCAACCATGACTGGTAAAAATCAACTGTTGTTTCTCTGCCATCCTGCTTCTCTGATCACTGCCCTGATGACTGGGCCCTTTCACCGGCAATGTGGAGCTCACAGCTCTCCCAGACAGGGCTGTTCAGGCAACTCACTGCAACTTCTCCCCTCCCTTCCCTCCTACATGGAGATGCCAAGGCTGTGAGGGGCAGCTTGTTTGTTTCTCCCAGTCCACTGCCCGACACCCAGTTTTCTGACCTGTGATAGCTCTATGAGCAGATCCTAGGCTCCGACATGCTGGTGTGCAGTATGGATGTTTTTTCCTTGAGTTTTAGATTTTCAGCTTATTGTTTTTTCATGGAGAGAGATCTGGGGATGTCTCTCATTCCACCATGTTTCTCCAAACCTCCTTTGTCATTAATTTTCAATAATTTCAATATAATATGTCTTGGAGAAGGTTTTTTTGGGTTAAGATAATCGAGTATTCTGTTAGCTTCTTGGATTCAAAGCTTTAGCACATTCCTTAGACTCGAGAAGTTCCCATCAACTATTTGTCAGAATATGCTCTGTGATCCCTTCTCCTTTTCTTCCTTTGGAATAGTCATTATTCACATATTGCCTTTCCTGATAGTATCAGCTAGTCCTTGTATTTCTTTTATTATTTCTCATTCTTTAGTCTCTCTTTTTTTTTTTTCTTCTTCTCAATTATTTCTAGATTTCTGTCTTTGATATCACAGATCCTTTCCTCTATTAGGTCAGGTCTATTTCCTAAGTTTGGCATTTCATTCTTCTTCTCTTTTAGTGTGTTCTTCATCTCCAGAAGGTCTATTATTTTTGTTTGTTTGTTTGTTTGTTTTTTAGGGTTTCAATCTCCTTGCTAAAAAATTCATTCTGCTGGTCATTTTTTTTTCTCATTTCTTGAAATTATTGACCTGAGTTACTTTGCAACTCATCATTTTCTTTCCAGAAGTGAAATCCTGAACTCTCTGTCATTTAAATTGTATATTTCCATGTCTTTGAGTTTATTTTCTGGAAATTTTTCTCTTTCTTTCTGAGCTGCCTTGTAACCTTGTTTGTTTATGGTTTTTCAGGGACTATTTCTTTGCCTGGGCATTAATGGGTGTGTGTTCTGCTTTTTTTTTTTTTTTTAAAGAAAGATTTATTATATAGAGATCTCTCTTTATCCTGTTGCTAAGAAGATGTTTTTCTTTTGATTTCTATTAAGTTGCGTCCAAGTCACTTTGATCCCTTCTTTGTGACTCCATAATGCTTTTTTTTTTTTTAAATGATAAATACTCAAGTCATGATCTCTACCCTCGGTATTAGTCCATGTCAAGAGTTAAGGAGAATTTTGACAGCTCATTTGCCCAAATTTTCCTGGAACTTCATGTTGTCTCATCTTGGAGGATATGGGATAGGGAGAAGCCATGCTCTGGGTTGGTGGGTGAGAGTTGCTTCTAGTTTCTGTCTCTCAACTTTGCACTTTGCATTTCATGCTGCTAAGACTCAGCTGTTGCCCTTCTGCACTTAGTTCCCCCTCTGATTTCTATTACGTTCTCTGGGCTTCACTGTGCAGCTTATAGATCCCTCAGGCAGGGCTGTTCAGGGAACTGGCCACAATTTCTCCCTTACCCCTTTTCCTTCAGGGAGATCCAACTGACTGCAAGAGGCAGCTTCTTTGTTCCTCCCAATCCACCCTCAGACTCCCATAGTTCTGACTTCTGCAAGCTCTAATGTGCAGATCGCTCACTCAGATGTGCTTTCTGTGCAAGTGGGTATTATATGTTGAGTTTTAGATGTTCAGCTTATTGTTATTTCAAGGGAAAAGATGTGGTGAAATCTCTCACCTGGATGGATGCTCTGGTCTTACAGAAGTCTCAAATTGGAACATTTCAATTGAGTTTTTACCAACCTTTAAACTCATCCACCAAAAGGACCTTTTTCCAAAATTAATTTTCAAAATGTTTTCAGAAATATCTCATTTGTCCTTTATAGCAGAAGATATATGCTACATATAGAAGAAAATGTCCTTATTTAAAAGACAAGGAAATTGTGGCTTAAAGAAATCAGTGGCTTTTTCAAGATTTCACAGTAAATAGGGAGCTTGGAGTAAGATTCCTGAAACAGAAGCCTGGGAACCCTAAGCTCTACATAATAGTGGTACATTTCTTCTCACTTTCCCCTTTCTGTATTTTCCTCCTTTACATTTCTAATGTATTCCACCCCTAACTTACAATTTAATCCCTGCTTTTTCAAATCACTAAATATTTATCATTAAGCCACAAAAACTCTTTTACAGCACAGCTGAATTATCCTTTCTCTAAAACAGTGTGGTTGGAAGCATCTAATTCTTCTCACTGAAACCCCAACCCCTACCCACTGGTCTGTTCTCTTATCTCAAGGCTCTGATAACACAATCACAGAATAATTCAACTTTTGAACATTTTCAAAAATCTGATTTATTCTCTCATACTCTTGGTCACCTTGTTAGGCTAAGAACAAAATTCTCCTTAACATTTAACATTTAAAACCCATAGATAATGTGAAAATTATTAAAGTCAACAACATTTTTCTACATTTCTTAACCTTTTTAACCAAATTATGATAATAATTCGACCTAAGTAAAGATTAGAGTTGCGTGTTCCTTTTCTTTTTCTTTATCCCCTCGAGAGCTGCTAATGAATAAGAAAATGTCCCAAGGTTAGAGAGCAGGAGGGTAAAAGAAAATCAAGTGGTCTGGTCAATTTACTGACTAGCCAGTGAGTTCCTACACTAGGAATTGGCTGTACAATTCCCTTTTGAGGAAATGCAATCACACATTTTTTGAAGCAGAGATTTGATTTGGAATTCCGTCATTAAATTGCATCTCCAAATCTTGCTGGTTTCATGACTCATCAGCACATCTGACATCCAGAAAATTTGGGGTTACATTCTAAAATTAGGAAAGAAATGGAAAACACCAGAAAAGACCCCAACACTCATACCTTCTTGATAGCCAAGTAGGAAAGAGCATAGGTTCTAAAGTAGTCCTTAAGAAGTCCTCAAATATAAAAATGTCCATTTCTGCTTTGGAGGCATTCCAGATAAATCAGAGAGTGAACCTTAGGATTTCATCTTTGTTTTACTTATTGTCACAGCCTATACACAGTGTCTAAATATTATACAACTGTTAGATTACCTGAGGGATTGACTTGAAAACATTAGGACAACAGTCTATCCTTTAAAGAGAACTGGATATTGGTTATCACCAGAAAATGTGGAGTACAGATATATCCTCTGAGATTAGAATTTTACAAAATGTCCTAGTTATTGAACTATTTCAAGAAGTATAGTTTATCTTAATCCAGACCTTAAGAACAATAATTAGAAAAAATGACAAAAGCTCTTGCAAAACATTTAAAATAAGATACTATGCCTACATGTGTAAAAGTTAATAATTTATCACAGAAGAAATAATTAAAAATCAAAATATTTACTTTAGTTTAATTGGTGATGCCCAGGAAACTATTTTGGGGATAGCAGGGCTGGAAAGGTTAAAGTGAATTACAACTCTAAGCATAGCTCACAAATAAGTTTTCTTTTCATCATATAAATCATCTTTCTCTTCATCTCCTGTTTTTTTTTTCTCTCTCTAAACATACTATTCCAACAACAGTCACTTTTAGTGGTTTAAATAAAAAAATAATAATTACCATACCTCTTGAAATGCAATAGACTGCTGAGAGTTTCCTGCTTCTCTGTTTTCTGTTTTATTTTTCAGTCATTTATTTCACAAATAATCACTCTGTTTCTACTATCTATGCTAAACACATTCACTCACTGGTCATCTTTTAAACAATATTTGTAACAGTATTATTTTGTTTCAATAATGATATAAACATCAAATTAGTCATTTTTAGTCTGAATCTTTAATTTTCTGACACTAAAAAGTCCTTTCTAGCGCCACAATTTCCTTCTCTACAAATGAATTTTTGGCCCTTAAAAAACATGAAAATGTGTATTGAATTATTTCTTCTTATGTCTTTTTTTTTGTTAGATTAAGCTGTATATTTAAATAAATTAACAACTGAGTCATAAAATGAATAATTTTTCTGATTCTTCTCTTTTGACTTAATTGATTCAATAAATATTTCTGAGTACCTATTGTATAAGAGGTGATGTCACATGTCACTTTGTAATTGAAAGAGAAGACTCACATTCTTTCGAAACTAGAAGAGAATTATATAAACAGAAAAAAAATCCACCTGATATTTTATCACTGTCTGTCATTGGATCCATTGGTTACAAAACAGGATCAAATACCATGCTTTCTTTTAAAGAAAAAAGTTGATAAGGTGAGGAAGGCATTTAAAAGATATATAAACAAGACCCTACATTGCATGTGGAAGTATAAATCGGTACAACCACTTTGGAGTGTTGTTTGGCTGTATCTAGTAAACCGAAATATACATATACCTTATAAACTAGCAATTCATCTTCCAGTTCTATACCCAACAAAAATACGCACATATATTTAACAAAGACCCACTGTAAGATTCTTATAGTAGCGCTGTTAAGAATAACCAGATAATAGAAACTACTCATACGCTCATCAGTACTGTAATGAATAAAATGTGGCACATTTGTACAATTGAATTGTATTCTATGCCGTAATAAGAATAAAAAAATTACAACTTCATGCAACAGCATGAATGAATCTCATGAATATAACGTTATATGAAAGAAAAAAGATGCAAAATATATACTGTATGATTGCATTTATATAAAATACCAAGACAGGCAAAACTAATCTTATTATTAGAAGTCAAAGTAGTAGTTTTTCTTTTGCTTTTTAATTTTTTTATTCTAATACTTAAAAAAAATTTCTCAATTACAGTTGACATACAATATTATACTAGTTTCATGTGTACAACATTGTGATTAGACATTTATAATACTTACAAAGTGATCACTCCATTAAATCTAGTACCCATGTGACACCATACATAGTTATTACAATATTGCCTATATTCCTTATGCTATAATTTACATCCGTATGACTATTTTGCAACTACCAATTTGTACTTCTTAACCTCTTCCCTCTTTTCACCCCTCCCATCATCCTCCCCTTCCATCTGGCAACCATTAGAATATTCTCTATATTTATGAGTTTGTTTCTGTTCTGTTTGTTTGTTTAGTTGTTCAGATTCCACATATAAGGAAAATCATATGCTAGATATCTTTCTCTGACTTATTTCATTTAGCATAATACCTTCTAAGTTTATCCATATTGTTGCAGATGGCAAGATTTTATTCTTTTTTATGGTTGAGTAATATTCCATTGTATATATGTACCACTTCTTTATCTATCTACTGATGGACATTTAGGTTGCTTCCATATCTTGGCTATTGTAAATAATGTTGCAATGAACATGTGGATGCATGTTTTTTTGAGTTAGTATTATGGATATCTTCAGTTAAATACCCAGAAATGGAATTGCTGGGTCCTTCTTTGTCTCTTGTTATATCCTTAGATTTAAAGTCTATTTTGTCTGGTATAAGTATTGCTACCCCAGCTTTTTGTTTGTTTATGTCCATTTTCATGAAATGACATTTTCCATCCCTTTACTTTAATCTCCATGTGTCTTTAGATATGAATCGAGTCTCTTGTATATATTATATGTAAAGACCTTATTTTATTATCCACACCACACTATGTCTTTAGATTGGAGCATTTAATCTATTTACACTTAAAGTAATTGTTGATGTCTTCTCTGATTACAATGGTATGAAACTAGAAATTAACTGCAAGAAAAAACTGGAAGATACACAAACACATGGAGGCTAAATAACATGCTACTAAACAATGAATGGGTTATTAATGAGATCAAGAAAGACATCAAAAGATACCTAGAGACAAATGAAAATGAAAACACAATGACTCAAAATCTATGGACACAGAGAAAGCTGTACTAAGAGGGAAATTCATAACAGTACAGGCCTATCTCAAAGAACAAGAAAAAGCTCAAATAAACAATCTAAACTTACACCTATAAGAGCTAGAAATAGATCAGTAAACTAATCTTAAAGTGAGTAGAAGGAAGGAAATAATAAAGATCAGAGTGGAAATAAACAAAATGGAGTCTAGATAAACAATACAAAAGATTAATGAAACCAAGAGCTGATTCTTTGAAAGAATAAACAAAAATTACAGACCATTAACCAGATTCATCCAGAAAAAAAGAGAGCGTATTCAAATAAATAAAATCAGAAATGAAAGAGGAGAAATAGCTACGGACTCCACAGAAATACAAAGGATCATAAGAAAATACTATGAGCAATTATATACCAACAAATTGGACAATATGGAAGAAATGGACATATTCCTAGAAACATACAATCTCCCAAGACTGAACAAGAAGAAACAGAAAATCTGAACTGATCTATTACCACCAATAAAATGGAACCAGTAATCAAAAACCTCCAAAAAAACAAAAGTCCTGGACCAGATGACTTCATAGATGAATTTTACCAAACATTCAAAGAATAATTAACACCTATTTTTTTCAAACTATTCCAAAAAATCAAGACGGAAGCCTCCCTAACTCCCTTTGTGAGGCCACCATTACCTTGATTCCAAAACCAGACAAGGACATTCTGAAAAAAGAAAACAAAAGACTGATATCTTTTATGAACATTGATGCAAAAATCCTCAATAAAATATTACCAAACCTAATTCAGCAATACATTAAAAATATCATACACCAAGATCAAGTTGGCTATATTCCTGGAATGCAAACTTGGTGCACTATCCATAAATCAATTAATGTCATACATCACATTAACAAATCGAAAGATAAAAACCATATGATCACATTAATAGATCCAGAAAAAGCATTCTACAAAATCCAGCATCCGTTTATGATATAAACTCTCAGCAAAGTGGGGATAGAGGAAACATACCTCAACATAATAAAGGCCATATATGGCAAACCTACAGCTAACATATTCAATGGGGAAAGGCTAAAAGCATTTATCTTAAGATCAGGAACAAGACAGGGATACCCACTTTCACCGCTCCTGTTTAACATTGTATTGGATGTCTTAGCCACAGCAATAAGACAAGAAAGAAAAATAAAAGGCATCCAAATTGGAAAGAAAGAAATAAAACTCTCGCTATTTGTCAATGACATGATACTAATACAGAGAACCCTAAAGATTCCACCAAAAAACTGTTAGAACTGGTCAATGAATTTAGTAAAGTAGCAGGTTACAAAATAAATATTCAGAAGCCAGTAGCATTTTTTTCTAAGTTAATTAATTTATTTTTTATGATGATATTGATTGGTTAACAATATCTGGTAAGTTTCAGCTGTACATTTTAACAGTAAGGCATATATATTGCATTGTTTGTTCACCTCCCATAGTTAGATTTCTTTCTGTCACCACATATTTAACTCTTTGGACCCTTTTACCTCCCCACTTTCCCTCTCCCCTTATCCTCTGGTAACCACTAGTCTATTGTCTATGTCTATGAGTTTCTGTTTCTTTGTCCTGTTCACTTGTTGCTTTTAAGTTTATATCCCACATATAAGTGATATCATGTAATTTTCAACTTTTTCTGTCTGGCTTATTTCACTTAGCATGATTATCTCGAGATCTATCCATGTTGTCGCAAATGGAATTATTACATCTCTTATGGCTGAGATGTAGAGGAAGGGATTGCTGGATCATATGGTAGATCAATTCTTAGTTTTTTGAGGAACCTCTACACTGTTTTCAATAGTGGCTGTACCAATTTGCAGTCTCACCAGCAGTGTATGAGGGTTTCTTTTTCTCCGCATCCCTTTCGACATTTGTCATTACTTGTCCTGTTGATTATAGCTGTTCTAACAGGTTTGAGATGGTATCTCATTGTGGTTTTGATTTGCATTTCCCTAATAGCTAGTAATGTTGAGCATCTTTTCAAATATTTTCTGGCCATTTGTATGTCTTCTAGGGAAAAGTGTCTGTTCAGGCCCCCTGCCATTTTTTGATTGGATTATTTGTTTTCTTGTTGTTGTTGAGTTGTATGAGTTCTTTGTATCTTTTGGATATTGGGCTCTTATTGGAGGCATTGCTTGCAAATATATTTCCCCATTCAGATGGTTGTCTCTTTACTTTGTTGTTGGTTTCTTTTGCTGTGCAAAAGCTTTTTAGTTTGATGTAGTTCCAATGATGAATTTTCAGAAAGATAAATTAATAAACCAGTTCCATTTACAATTGCATCAAAAATTATAAAATACCTGGGAATCAAATTAACCAAGAAGGTAAAAGACCCGTTCTCAGAAAATGATGTCATTGATAAGAGAAATTGAAGAAAATACAAATAAATAGATTCATATACCATAGTCATGGGTAGGAAGAATCAACATCATTAAAATGACCATACTACCCAAAGCAACCTATAGATTTAATACAACCCCTATCAAAATAACAATGGCATTTTTCAGAGAGCTAGAACAAATAATCCTAAAATTTATATGGAACCATGAAAGACCCCAAATAGCCATGGCAATCTTGAGAAAGAAGAACAAAGTTGGATGTATCACACTACCCGATATCAAACTATACGACAAGGCTACAGTAATCAAAACAGCATGATACTGGCATAAAACCAGATACATTGATCAATGAAACAGAATAGAGAACCCAGAAATAAATCCATGCCTATATGCTCACTTAATATATGACAAAGGAGGCTGGAATGTACAATGGGGTAAAGACAATCTCTTCAATAAATGTTGTTGGGAAATTGGACAGATATATGCAAAAAAAATAAATAAATAAGCTGCACCACGTTCTTACTCCATATACAAGAATAAACTCAAAATGGATTAAAGACTTAAATGTAAAACTCGAAACAATAAAACTTCTAAAAGAAAACATAGGCAATAATCTCTCAGATATTGCTTCTAGTAATTTCTTTTCAGATATATTTCCTCAGGCACAGGAAACAAAAGAAAAAATAAACCTATGGGACTATATCAAGCTAAAAAGTTTTTGCACAGCAAAGGAAACCACCAACAAAACAAAAAAACAACCATCTGAATGGAAGAAGATATTTGCTTATGAAACATCTGATAAAGGGTTAATATCCAACACAACATAAAACAAACAATCCAATTAAACAAATGGGCAGAAGACCTGAACAGATATTTCTCCAAAGAGGAAATACAGATGGCTAATAGACATATGAAAAGATGCTCAAGGTCACTAGTCATCAGACAAATTCAAATTAAAACCACAATGAGATAACACCTGATACCTATCATAATGACTATCATAAATAAATCAAAGAACAACAAGTGTTGGTGAGGATATGGAGAAAAGGGAACTCTCATACACTGTTGATGGGATTGCAAATTGGTACAGCCATATGGAAAACTGTATGGAGGTTTCTCAAAAAAATTAAAAATGGATATAACTTTTAACCCAACAATTGCACTTCTGGGTATTTATTCAAAGAAAACCAAACCAATAATTCATAACAATCTATGCACCCCTATGTTCATGGCAGTAAAATTTACAATAGCCAAGATGGAAGTGACCTAAGTGTCTCTAAACATATGATTGGCTAAAGAAATTATGGTTCATATACATACATATATATATACACACATACATATATATATACATACATATATATGTATGCATATATATATGTATGTATATATATATATATGTATGTGTATATACACATACATATATATGTATATATATATGTATGTATATATATGTATGTGTGTATATATATATATATAATATTCCATTATATATATATGGTTCATATACATACATATATATATATATACATACATATATATATATGTGTATATACACATACTACATATATATATACATACATATATATATACACATACATATATATATACACATACATATATATATATATACATACATATATATATATGTATGTGTATATATGTATGTATATGAACCATATATATATATAATGGAATATTATATATATTCCATATATATATATATATTCCATATATATATATATAATAACCATATATATATATATTGGAATATTACTCAAGCATTAAAAAAATGAAATCCTACCATTTGCAACAATATGTATGGACCTAGAGGTTATTACGCTGAGTGAAATAAGTCAGACAGAGAAAGATAAATATCATATGATTTCACTTATATGCGAAATCTAAGGAACAAAAAAAGCAAATTAATCAAAAACAGACTCACAAATATAGTGGACAATTTGGTGACAGAGGGGAGGGGTTGTTGGGGGGCTGGGAGAATGGGGTGAAGGGTTAAAGAAGTACAAATTAGTAGTTGATAGATGTCATGGGGATGGGGAGCGTGGCATAGGGAATGCAATTACCATTAATATATTGGCTAGGTGGAAAACCAAAAGAGAAAAGAAGTAATTAGAGGGATTGTTTTATAAACTATATAAATGTCTAACCAATGTACTGTATACTTGAAACTAATTAAAATTAAAAAAAATAAATTTATCTAAAAATATGTAAAGTAATTGTTGATAGATACGTAATTGTTGCCATTTTTCATGTTTTTGTTCCTTTTTTCCCCTTTTCTTTTTTTAAAATAAGTCTCTTTAAATTTCTTGTAGTACTAGTTTTGTGGTGAAAAACCCCTTTAGCTTTTTTTTTGTCTGAGCCAAGGTAGTAGTTTTTCTTGGATGGGGAGTAATTGGGTGAGATCATGAGTGGGGAGTTTCTGGTGTGCTGGGAAGTTCTGTTTCTTAATTTTGGTGATAATTACATGGACAGATTTAGTTTGGGAAATTCATTGAGCAGCATGCTTTTAATATGTGTGCTTTTCTATAAGCAAATTGTACTCCAATAAAAAGTTTTTAAAAAGACACTAAAATAATCTTAAAAACCAGCATACTGTACTAAAATTTACATGTTTCTTTAATTTGTCCTACCTTTTATGATTACTATTTGTTTTTGGTTTTGTTTATTGTTCTTTAGTTTCATTCTAGTATACGATAGGAATGACATTTTGCACCACATTCATTTCAGAGTTGGGAGGCCAATTAGATATTGTGGTTTTATTTGCACTGTGTGATCTTACTTTATCTTATCAAGATTTTCTATTTATTGTTCTATAATGCCAAGGTTTTGCATGAGCAATCTTATTAACAATCAGTGATGTGAAAAACTGCCAAAGTGAAGCAGAATTAGTTGTGAGCCTGTAACTTTGATAAATGCCATAGCATTCTAGCTCCCTGCTAATCACAGTTATGGATATTGCATCAAGAAATTGTGCTTGAAAAATTAATTAAATCCTGTTATAGAGACAAATGAATATAAAGGGCATGGAGAAAAGCTAACACAAAGGGAATGACAAGCAGCAGCTTATTGAATTGAAGAGATATCTTGCCATATAAACAGAAAAATAATGAAATGCACCAAAGATACTAAACTGGGAGATGTTGCCTTGACCAGCAAGGACTGAGAAATCATTCTGTTGAACTTGGCAAGGTTAAAGATAGAGCAGGGAATAAAATTAAATACAACCATGAGAAAATAGAAGCTGCAACACCTAAGAAAAGTAACAGAAACAAATATTCTGTGGGAGAGAGAAGCTGTAAAGGCCAGTATCCTGAGAGAGGCTGGAGAGAGCAAAAGCATAAAAATATAGGTACCAGGAGCTAATAAGACTGGAGAGAATGACCACTGATCATTCTCAACTCTGAGGGTCCCTTTCTTCTTATTCTCCTTTGAGCTATCTTGGAACTTCCTTCAAGGTTAATAGTAGCTTGTTAAGAAACTCACATAGAATTAGAAATGTCATGTAGAAATCACATGAAATGAAGTTGTGTGGGGGGAACACAATTGTATCTCTGATCCTTGCACTGTTACTTAGGCAGAAGACCAAGGCTCTCCTTTAAAAAGTTACACTGAAAACATTTATCTGCCAAGATTTATGCATTCTGATGTTCATAGCAGCATTATTCACAGTGGCCAGGATGTGGAAGAAACCGAAGTGTCTTACGAAGGATGATTGGATAAACGTGGATGGACCTCGGGATAATCATGCTAAGTGAAATAAGCCAGACAGAAAAAGTTGAAAACCATATGATTTCACTCATATGTGGGATATAAAACTGAAAGCAACAAACAAACATGACAAACCAACAGAGACTCATGGACACAAGACAGTGGATTAGAGATTACAAGAGGGAGAAGGGGGAGAGTAGATAGGAGTGAAAGGGGTCCAAAACTTGGGGATGAAAGGAAATCTTTGGGTGGTGAACACAGAATGCAATATATATGGCATACTGTTGAATTGTACACTTGAAACTTATTTGATTTTATTAATGTCACCCTAATAATTTTTAATAAAAAGTTATATGTATATGCTCACATGTGTGTATGTGTATGTGTTTGTGTGTGTTTTTATTCCTTGAGTTCCTTGTTGTGCCATTATGCTCACAGCACAGTTGATAAATCCGCTTCAAAGGTGGCTAAAGTGCCAATAACTGTGGTTTGTTCCTTTCCCACCTTGACTTCTAGCTCATTGAATATAAAGCCAGTCTCTGGTACTTTGAATTTAACCCTTCTTTTTATACTGTGTCTTTTGGTTACCACATTTACTAAAACCATGGACAATATAAGCTATTCTTAGATGCATGTCGTATAGTGTATAAATAATTCATAGGATACATTTCATGCTCTATTTTGTGTTAAAAACATTTAATTTGCTGATAGAAACTCTAGTACAAGCAAGATGTCAATAAAATGAAGGCATGTGAATTTTAGAGAAAAGCACCCAGAATTACTATGATTAAACAAATTAAAAAGTTACCAGAGAGGTGGTAACTTTGAGTTTTAAGATATTTGAAAAACAATGTAATATATTATGAAAAATGAAGATGTAAATATTTTGAGGAGGAAAATTATTATCTTGAACCAGGCTAATTAGACTAAGGAAAGCAGAGAAAAACACAACCTTTAGAGAAGGTACTCAACTTAAAATGGAAATATAGAATGAAGATAATTAAAGTAGTTAAAAGCAATAAGAATCATGGAAGTAAAACCCAGTCTCTTGCCTTTGCCTAACCTCTAGGGCATCATTCCCATAGAGTACAGTATCGTCTTCCAGAGGTGCCATTCATATTATATTCTATGATAACCATGTTCCCCCACACATCCCTCTTGTTCCCCAGTTGTACTAACACCAAGAATTCCCTAACTCCTTATAGAAGAGGAGAAAGAGGGTGTCAAAGTTCTGTGGAACTCCTAAGCATGTCTCAGGAATCAGAAGAGAAGTGGGGCTTTGATATA
The DNA here is from genome assembly GCF_000151845.1 of Pteropus vampyrus. Lineage (NCBI taxonomy): Eukaryota > Metazoa > Chordata > Mammalia > Chiroptera > Pteropodidae > Pteropus > Pteropus vampyrus. Next base: position 131,513 of record NW_011889168.1, on the reverse strand, counting down.
ATTCTGAGGGCAATAGGAGAAACATAGGAGGCCTGATATTTTACATTTTACAAAGTTATACTGACAAAAGAGTTGAAAATATACTAAAAGAGAATAACTCTTGGGCAGAATAATCCCTTTCAAAGTTATAACTGCTTTTCTGAGAAAGGATGAAAGTTATTCTAAGAGAGTGCTGGTGGCAAAGATAAAGCAGGGAGGGGATGTTGAGGAAATAGCTAAGAAGCAGAATTTACAAATCTGTCACTAGTAGAATACTGAAGTGGAAAATATATAGAAAGGGAATGTGAAGAAAACCTCCAGGTCTAATGTCTTGGTCAAGAAATACAGGAATATATATATATATTTGGTTTTGGCTTGCAGAAAGGAATGACTTGTTTTGAACAAGCTGAGTTTTAGGTGTCTGGTGAGTGTAGAACTTCAGATGAAGTTCTCTAGTAAGGAAATATAAATATGGACCAAGTTAAAAAGAGAAAGGCTTACTTTGGAGGTTGAGATTTAGGAGTATTGATACTTAGTGTTAGTTGAAGCCATGGGCTTGAATAAGATCTTCCATTGGGAGGGAGTAGCTAGAGTGGCTGAAGACAAAGGAAACATAAAATTGTTGGTGTAGAAAAGAAGCCATAAATATCAATTATGACTTCATGACAGCTTGCAGAATTCTAACATCTACCCATCTTTCTTTCCATGCTTTATAAATTTAAATGTTTTAACTAAATCCACTTTTATTTGCTCAACTTCCTCTTTGTTATAGAGTGCTTGTTGGTGCTTACTTTTGAAATTTAATTTATAGTTGAAAAATACCAAAACATGCATATCACCAGAGATCTGGAAAAGGAGTTAGAAGTAGTAACTGGAGTGAATGTATTTACAACTGGAAAAGAGAGGGATGCATTGTATTTCCCTTTGTAATAAAAGTATGGGGAAGGAAGGGAAATTATAAAAGGATGGAGATATTAGACAATCAAAAGTGGAACATTGTAATTTTGATGGCCCAGATTCTGAACTCCCTGCCTATTTAGGATGGATTCAAAGGAAGTAGATGATAGAACCCCAGTTCCCACTGTCAAAATCTAAAAAGAGAAAGGAATTCCTTCCCTATCTCCTGGAAGATATACTCTGGGTCCATTACAGAAGCATGGCCAATCAACTGCTTCCTCCTAAGGTTTAGAATCTTAAAAGGTAATACAATGCGACAAGTTGTTTATAAATTAGATTGAAGGGTGTGACAGAATAAGAGTCCATGTACTATACATAGAGATAAACCCCTTGGAGTCCCCACTCAAGTAAAGATGTGCTGCCCAGCTATAGAGAGTGTCAGAGGACTGCCTCCAGGTTTCAGCAACATTAAGGGTCTATTGCAGCTACAGAGAGCCACTTCAGCAGAAGTCATACCCTTCCCTGGGCAGTTTGCATCTGGTGACTGAATGGACTAAATATATAAAGACAGCCATTTCAGCCCAATGCAGGACCGTTTTATGGGCTTTACTTGCTCCTGAGTCCTCTGCCAGGTTGGCAGAGGCTCTGCCAACTCCATATCACAATTCTTACTCTGCCTAATCCTGCTTTCTTTTCCTTATCTTCACATTTTTAATTCCTAATAAACACCTTTCACCTTAAACTCCAACTCAGTGAATGCCTCTGGTGAACCCAACCTATGACATTCCACCAGTATGGTGGCATGTGTCCAGTTCCTCTGTCGCCAGTGGTGAAAATATAAGTAGAATATTTCTATGACAGAATCTTGATTTCCTATGTATTGGCTGAGCCCAGTTCTATAGCATTCTTATCAATTATGTAGTTTCTTTGTACTCTTTCAATAAATTAATTGCCTGCTAAACATATTATTTGTAATGAAGAACCTGGCTGGTACAATGTATATTAAAATTTGAGTATTTCTACTAACCCTGAAAGAGTATTTGTGTGTGCTATGCCCCCAAAAATGTTGTCTTCAAAAAGATCTCTTCAGACATGTTATTTTAACCGAAAAGAGAAAAGATAATTTTGGTTTGACACAATTTGAGAAGTGTTTTGGTTTGGGTTCCTTTAAACAGATCCAGAGACAAAGACTTGGGTGCTGGCAGTTTATTTGGGAGTGATCTCTGGAAACACTAGTAAGAGTGAATTATTGAGAAAATAAAATTTGTGAGCAGCTGGAGCTTTAATTTCACTGGGGAGCCCTCTGAGAAACTGCGTGGGACATTCTTCAGAGTTGATGCTTCCAGAGGATAGGCAGGCCAATGCATTTATCCACCATTTTCTTCCTTCGCTGGTAAATATTTGCTTTGTTTTGCCTAAAGAAGTAAGAATTCCGGCAAGGCACAATGATATCCATTTACAAGAGAATAGGCATGTATGTTTTTCATATGTTGATATTTGCTGGAGACATTGTGGATTACTCATCAAAATGGGTACTCTAGATAGGGGTTTGACAGTACAGGCTCAGACCTGGTGGTAAATATGATGTTCAAAAGCAGTGGCAATCTCTGTTTTCAACACTTAGTTGGTTATGGTAGATATAAAATGTTGGAACTTGAGTAGAAGACTGTGGTAAGAATGAATGGTTCAAAACTAACAAGACTCCTTGACTGGAGAACAGCATGTCAAGGAGTCTTGTTAGTTTTAGCAAGGTCAGGCAGAGAGGCAAGCTGACCATTAGAAATTGGGAGCTAGAAGTTTCTATGTTAAGGTTTATGATTCTCCTGCCTAGAAAAGGGGAACTGTAAGCACAAAGAAGGGTGTCCAGCTCAAGAGGGCATTAGAAGCCCAAAGAGATTGCTGGAACAATACCAATGAAGAAGCCCCAGGAAACACTGCAGGAATTTGTGGTTATTGAATTTTGCCTGATGTTGAACTCCATTTGACGTTCAACTAGAACAACTCGACCAGTTCCAAACTCGTGTTAGAATTGTCAGTTGGTAGTCAAGGAGGGTGGGGCTGGAGGAATGCCAAAACATAGAGGTCCAGCAAAGCCTCTTATTTGTCATCTAAATAGACTCTTGACATTTTTGAAGAACTGAATTTATTTAGTAATCATATTTCTCCAATAGAGTCATGGGCACATATATTTCTAGAATGTCAGTATAAATAATTATTGCCCATAAATAAAATGCTCATACATTTGTCAATTTCTACTTAAATGATGTGTTAAATTTTGAATACAAAAGAATAAAACATAGTTCTTCCCTTGCAGAAGCTTATGATATTATTAAATGTACATAATTCTCATGTCTCCCTAATATAATTAAAACCTTGTTTCCCCAAGTTTATCAATGGAGAGTGAATCTCCACCTGCAAAGGAAAAGACAAACTTTGTAGCACCAACACTTACCTCTAATATTCACCTTCCCTCCTCCACCCAAAATAATAATATTCACCTTCCCCTTGAGTTCTCACTAATTCCCATTGCCATTGTGTTGACATAAGGAGGAGTTCTTCTTCCAAAAATGAACTCATGGTCCTTCTTCAAATGCTGAAAATCACATATAAGGTTAAGAAAAAACATTTAATAGCTAGCACTTAGAAAACTCCTGGCACATGGTAAGTACAGTTGGCCTTCTGTATCCATGGGTTCCACATCTGCAGATTCAACTGTATATCAAAAATATTTGGAAAGAAATGTTATGTTATTGTTGGTGTGTACTATGTAGTTAGGCCTATGATGATTTCATATGTACTGAATATGTACAGACTTTTTTTCTTGTCATTATTTCATATTCTTTACATAGCATTTATATTGTATTGGGTATTATAAGTAATCTAGAGATGATTTAAAGTATACAGAAGGATGTGTGTAGGTTATATGCAAATACTATGCCATTTTATATAAGGGACTGGAACATCTGCAGATTTGGATATTCGCAAGAGGTAGAAGAGTTGTCCTGGACCCAATCCTCTCAAGATACCAAGGGATGTCTCTTACTATATAAGCATTTTATGCATATTAACTTGTTGAATCCTCATAAAAATCTGTGGAGTTAGTACTATACTTATCAATAAACTGAGAAGAGAGTGGTAAAATAACTTGCATAAGATTATCCAGCTAGGAAGTACCAAGCCAGGATTCCAGTCCAGGCAGTGTGACTCCAGGGTCTGTCTTTGTAAGGACTACTCTATCCTGCTCCAAGAATTTATTCAGATCCATAGACAGCAAAGGGAAGTAATCCTTGGGAAAAACATACTATGCACAAATTGCTTACGCAGTAAGACATTTATCTTAATCTTTGTTTCCCTTACTTGGGCAAGTTACTTCACATATCAGGTGTCATCTTTCTCCTTTTGCTTTTCAGTGTCCTCTAAGGCCCAAGAGTCTGAAAAAGCAACAGGAGGCACTTTTTCTCTCTTTCTAAATCCTCCTCTACCAGGATCTGTATATTCCTCATGTGACTGATGCCGGTAATCTTTATCCTTTATATGAGACTTACTCTACTTGCCATGCTTCCATCTTATTACAAGTGAAAACAATTGGTAAATTGTGAAGAACTGTCAAAAATCAGAATGTTATCTGTACTTAGCACACATAAAGACAGTTAAAAGACATTGCTCTGACATCCTGTTTTAGGTGAAAATGGCAAACATATCAGCAGGAATGTTCACAGAATCTGTAATCAGTAATCTAGTTAGTTTGGTAGCTAAACATAGAAGCATCCTGAAGAAAGGTGAATATGCAGATTAATTTAATGATGACTGGACATATGTTTGCAATTCAAAAGAATGAATAATTTTAATGTTTGCATTAGTTTTTGCCGTGCTTTTGATAAAAACTATTTAAAAGTATAAAGAAATAAACACTTGGGCATTTCCTCTCTTCTTTGTCATGTATTCATTACCTAAAAGCCAGATTGAACATACTTCTTTACCAATATTGAATTTAAATTTTGTTTTTCCTCCTGGTATGGAAGAGATACATTAATTTGTATATTTTGACTAACACGTTTCTAGAGAAAATGATTTTAAAATATCACTTCATATTTTCTTTGGAATGTGTGTAAAATTTGGCATACTTTAGGGTTTGTTGCATAAGAACTGCAGTAAATATTGCAAGGCTGGAAATGATATTTTAGTGACTTCATAGATTTTATCTAAAGGTATGTATTTACACAAAAAGAATAATTTTTATCTTTCTGAATATTAGCAGTCACATCTATTAACTTTTAATAACTAATTAGTAATAAGAATATATAAAAAGTAATAAACTGAGGGGATTTTTTTTGTTTATTTTCTCCTGAAGCAGATATCTAGTCTTATTATGTCTTGACTTATTTTTTAAAAGGTAAAAGATATTTCTCTAATTGCAAATATAAAATATTCCTGTACCAGATATATTGAAATGGCTCCACAATTATTTGCATTTTTCAGCTCAGACTTGACAAACATCCAAACAATTTAGAACTGTTACTCATAAACCCTGTCTATTCTGGTGGACTAGTCCTTAAATTTCTGGAGCTGCATCCCATTGGAAGATAAAAATGAATTTTATAATCTCACTGCATTATACTGAACACAGTACAAATGTTAATGAATATTCACTATAAAATTAAAGGTTATTGGAGCCTTAAGATTTGAATTAGTATGAAAGTGTAGTTTTCTGTAGTCCCTGAGTACTAAGAAAGCTACTGTTTTAGTGTCTATGGAGATTATGTTGGAAAAATCTTTTCAAAAATTGGAGAAAATTCAGGATTCCATGGAAGTGGGAAAACTTTAAAGATGGTAAAATGCTGTCATATGGGGCCTGGGTGAAGGAACTGGGGAGATTTACTTGGGAAGCCTGAAGTCAAACATAATATTGTTTTTCAAATGTATGAAGGACAAGTGTTGAAGACAGAGTGTGCTTTCTTTGTGAACTTTTAGAAAATAGAACCAGGACTAAGGAGGTAAAGATAATATATTTCAGCTCTTTATAACTTTGTTAAACAGGAACTATTCACTAAGGAGCTCTTCAGAAGGTGGTGTGCTATCCATGTCAAGAAGTGTTCAGGAAGAAATGGGATGGCTATCTATCTGTTTTAGGGATGAAGTTGATGGAATACCTTCATTCAATAGGTAGGAGGTGGGGTTAGATCATTTCTAGAAATTATTTCCTACTTTATGTTTTTTTTGTTTGTTTCTTTAGTTCTAACCTCATCACCATCTTTATACTGAAGGTCACAAATGCAGGGTGAAATAGTCTTTATGATCCAGTATGGTAACACTCCTTTACTGTTTTAAATAGAATAACTTATTAATATCTGGTAATAATCTTTAAGATCTAATTTCTACAGACCATTTTACATTGAGTCATTAGTTTTTTATACTTCAAGTGTCTGCAAAACAAAAGATGGTTGCAAAATTAACTATAAAAATAAAAAGTAATGATATTCTTACGTATAAAAAGTAAATAAAAGATATAAGGGAAGATTCCATGTACAATAATAAAACAACAATTGTATTATCCAAGAATAAGCAAGACCAAAAAATTTGTAAGACCTATATAAAGAAAATTTAGAAATTCTACAGGAGGACTTAAAAAAACATCCATTCAAATAAAAAGGTACATATCATTTTTGACTGGAAAAAAATAATCTATTAATTCAGTACAATCATAATTATAATTCCAATGTTATCCTTTGGAGAATGAGATGAAATAAAACTCTTAATAGCCTGGAAATATAAACATGAGATACTAGTTAAGAAAATAGAGATAAAGAAGAATAACAAGAGGGGATAAAATGCACAAAATGTTAAAACATAGTATAAAGGCATTATAATTAAAACTCCGAAAAATAATAGACCAATAACTCAAAAAGAACAAAATGAAAAGCCCCAAAATAGACCTAAGTAAATATTTGTAGCTGATAAAGATGATACCTCAACTCTGTAGGGAAATAATATATTATTTAGTAAGTAGTGGTGGTGGTATATTTGGCTATCCATTTCAAAAAACATAAAACTGGATCCCTAACTCATGTCTTAGAAAAATATAATTTTCAATCTATCACACTTTTTACGTATATTTTTTTTTAAAATTAATGCACTAGAAAAAATATAAATGATCTGAAAAACACTTTTCTAAGTATGACTAAAACAAAACAAACCACAGAGAAGACAAAGTAAAGGAATGATAAATTTGACAACTAAAAATTGTCGACCAAAAAACAATATCATCTTGGTGTTTCATCACCAAAAAGGATTTATTTGGGAAAAAGAAAAGTTTGCAACCCAGTGCATGCAGACATCACAAGCCACATGCAAGATCTGTCTGCATGTGGAGTTGGAAGGGTATTTACATAAGGAGAAAGGAAGTTAATGGAAGGGGAAATTAGAGCTTTCCTATAAATATAGAATTCTTCTTGTAGGGTTCTCTTGTAGATTTCTTGAGGTTACGCAGAGCATGAAAACTTCCATGAGCCCAAGCTCCTCCCAAAGAGCTTCCTGACTGATTATGTTTGTTCAAAGTTCCAATTAATCTCTATCAAAATTAATACTTTGGTATTAAAAGTAAAGTCAAATAAAAATAAAGGCAAATAATTATCATTGAATCTTCAAGAATGTCAATTTTTAAATCGCTTCATGGAATTTTAAATGTGAATATCCATAAATACACCACTTAACTGTTGGCAGATTTTTTATTTGACATCATTTCAAGATTACTATCTTTCCACATGAATCTTTACTATTCTATTGAAAAATGAGCAAAAAAATATAAAGGGGCATTTGAAGGTTAAAAAAATACAAATGACCAATCAACATATGAAAAGATGTTTAGTCTCACTCAAAAATTAAAAAGAATAAAACAAAACAAAATAAAACAAAACAACATTTTTATTTATTAGGTTGCCAATGATGGATGGGCTTTTCTCAAACTTTTGAAGTTTTAAGAAATACTCATTCTTATCATTTGCTGGTGCAGTGTAAATTGGTGTAACTTCTTATAGAGCAATTTGGTTCAACAACTCTAGCACTAGATTTACCCTACAGAAAAGCTCAGAATTTTCACTAGACTTAAACATGTTTATTAAAAGGAAAAGTCTGAAAATAACATAATATATTCTGGAATACTTTGCAGCTATTAAGAAGAATGACATAGATGTGCATTTGCTGATATGAAATGATCTCTTAGATAAATTTTTCACTTATTCCATCTTCTTTTCAGAAGAGTTTACTGAAGACCAACTTTGAGCTACCAGTATTCTATTCTAAGCACTAAATGTACTGTAGTGAATGAACTAAGCCCCAGACCTCAAACACATACACACTAATAAGCAAAATAAATACAAAACAGAAAGACAAATAAGATGATTTGAGGTAGTATTAAGTTCCTCTAAAAGCTTAACACATAATAATGGAGCTTAGAGTGATGAGGTAAGGTTTGGAGGGAATAATTTCAATTTTTATTTTTAGATATTTTGTATTATTTGAGTTGTTTTTTGCTCTCTGCAGAAAATTTTTGTTTTAATTTGAAAAAATAGTAAAAATATATTTTGAATGATGATAGAAGAGGTGTTTTGTTCCCTACAGTTGAGAAAAAAAAATGAACTGCATCTAGGTTAAAACGTCTAACTCTGGAAATAAATATGATGTTTTGACTTTTGCTTTCTGTTTCTTTTTGTTTTATAAGGAATTCACCTTTAACTCTGGCAGTTTTCATGTGCTTTGTGGGAATTTGAGGAAATTTAGTTGAGAGGATCCCTAAGTGATTATTTACCCTTTAGTTTTGCTTGTTTTTAAATTTTATATTAGTAGAATTATATGTATTTTTTCTTTCTTGATTTGTCAAATTCATCCATACTGTTGCTGTTAGCCAGTGGCGTACTGAAGCTAATGGTTACCAGCTCATGGGAGATGATCATACACATCTCTTCTCAAACCCATATGCAATGACATTACATTGGTAACTTGAATTTGGCAAAGGTAAGAGCATTTACAACATAACAATTAACAAAAGCAACAAATTCTGAGCTTTTTCGTTCAGAGAGCCAGTTGTTAATAACCAGCACACCAATATATTTAGCTGTAGTTAAACTACTTTAATTTCTGCACCTTCTTTCATTATATAGCTGTATCTTATCTTATTTATCCATTCTTTCTTGATGGACAGGAGTTTCCAGTTTTCTGCACACTTAAACAATTCACCTATTTATGCTCTTGTTTGTGTGTCCTGATGCACATAAGCACACATATATATAGGGTATACTCTTAAGAGTGGAAATATCAGGCCACAATTCAGTCTAAATTCTCTAATCTCTAGTCCTGACCTTGATCTTGGCTCAGCAACTCTTTACTATCTTGTTAGCACTTTTATGCTTCTTAGATGATATTTATTCTCTGCTTGTTTGTTTGCTTGCTTATATTTTGTCCAGTGTTTTGTTTTGTTTTTAGCATTTTTCAGTAAGAAGCTTGATCTAATGTTTTTTTTCTCTTTTTTGTTAAATGTTATTTTATTAGTTTCAAGTATACAGTACATTGGTTAGACATTTATATAGTTTATAAAATGATCTCCCTAATTGCTCTTATTCTCCTCTGGCTCTCCACCTAGCAATTACATTAATGCTAACTGCATTCCTTATGTCATGCTCCCCATCCCCGTGACCATCTACCAACTACTAATTTATACTACTTTAACCCTTCACCCCATTTTCCCAGCCCCCCAAACCCTCTCCCCTCTGGCTGTCACCAGATTGTCCTCTGTATTCATGAGTCTGTTTTTAATTAGTTTTTTTTTGTTGTTGTTGTTGTTGTTGCTTGGATTCTGCATATTTCACTCAGCATAATAACCTCTAGGGCCATCCATGTCATTGTAAATGGTAAGATTTCATTTTTTAATGGCTGAATAATATCCCATTGTATATATGAACCATAACTTTACCCAATTGTCTATTGCTGGGCATTTAGGTTGCTTCCATATCATGGCTATTGTAAATTGTGCTGCCATGAACAGAAGAGTGCACAGATCTTTAAGAATTATTGTTTTGAATTCCTTTGGATAAATACCCAGAAGTGCAATTGCTGAGTCAAAAGGTATATCCATTTTTAATTTTTTTGAGAAACCTCCATACTGTTTTCCATATGGCTGTACCAATTTGCAATCCCACCAACAGTGTATGAGAGTTCTCTTTTCTCCACATCCTCGCCAACACTTGTTGTTCTTTGATTTATGACAGGTGTCAGGTGATATCTCACTGTAGTTTTAATTGGCATTTGTCTGATGATTAGTGACCTTGAGCATCTTTTCATATGTCTATTGGCCATTGTATTTCCTCTTTGGAGAAATATCTGTTCAGGTCTACCTCCCATTTTTTAATTGGATTGTTTGTTTTGTTATTGTTGAGTTGTATGAGTTATTTATATATTTTGGATACTAACTCCTTATCAGATGTATCATAAGCAAATATCTTCTCCCAATCAGTCAGTTGTCTTTTTTGTTTTGTTGACGGTTTTCTTTGCCATACAAAACCTTTTCAGTTTGATGTTGTCCCATTTGTTTATTTTTCTTTTGTTTCCCTTGCCCAAGGAAATATATCTGAAAAGAAATTATTGTTAGTAATAGCAGAGAGTTTACTGTCTATGTTTCCTTCAAGAAGTTTTATAGTTTCAGGTATTATATTTAAGTCTTTAATCCATTTTGAGTCTATTCTTGTATATGGTGTAAGAATGTGGTCCAGTTTTTTTTCCCACATGTATCTGTCCAATTTTCCCAACACCATTTATTGAAGAGACTCTCTTTGCCCCATTGTATATTCCAGCCTCCTTTATCATATATTAAGTGAGTGTATAGGCATAGATTCATTTCTGGGCTCTCTATTCTATTCCATTGATCAATTTATCCATTTTTATGCCAGTACCATGATGTTTTGATTATTGTAGCTTTGTAGTATAGTTTGATATCAAGTAGTGTGATACATCCAACTTTATTCTTCTTTCTCAGGATTGCTGTGGCTATTCAGGGTCTTTTATAGTTCCATATTCATTTTAGAATTATTTGTCCTAGCTCTCTGAAAAATGCCATTGGTATTTTATAGGGAGTGCATTGAATCTAATTTATCAAAGATTCTATTATTAAAACTTTCCTTTCATTGTTCCTTCATAACTCAATAACACCTTGAAGCTATTCCTGATTTTACCTCCTAAAGTGCACCATTAGACAAATAGCTACAAAGCTGAGACGGGGCTTTTTTTTTATAGACAACTTTTAATGGATATAAAAAATCACCTTTTCTGTATGAAAAATTGTTGTCAGAAAAGAATAAATATCTTATAGCTTAAAATAGAGCAAGATCCCTTTACACTATACATTCCTTGGCTAATAGCACAATATTCTGTTCACAAGGAACATCAATTCTAAACGCGGGTTCTGATTTACTCTACTGTGGCCATATGAATGTTCTGGGGGCAAAGTATCAATGAGTATATGTGATCTTTCCTTTTGTCTTTATTCAAGTTGCTTTTGTGCTTGAAGGAATTATGAAAGTTAGGGAATAAGGAGGAGCAGAGGTAGAATGAATAATGCCCCATTCCATCATTTTACCTTAAAGTACATTTCATTCTCTTCCTAATACTCAGTGTACTAAGGGCTACCCAAGGAGTTTTCTTTTGACCTCTTTGTACGCTAGACGTTTCCAACGCCCCATATACAAATTTTGACATTCTTAAGTCCTGTTTGGTCAGAGTTCTGTTTTTTGCATGATGAAAAATACCTAATTCCTATCAATGTATTTATTTCTCAAGACATGGATATTTTAGCAATATTTTCATTCCATTTAACTTCAGTGATTACTGCTCATCTAAAGAGATTTTTTGGGGGGAATATTTGAGGGCAAACAGCATATATGAAGGACTAGTCTTATCATTTTGGATCATTTTCTAAGATGATCATCTAAAGATGCCATGACTGTGCTAAGGATGTAGAAAGCCCAAAGTGAATCTCTCTCACACTAAAATAGAGAAAACAAGATAATCTCCAAAATCATAACTTTTCCTAAGCCTGACCTACAAATGAAGATCTCAAGGCAACAAAGTAAAGTAAATTCCAAAGGATAACAGGACCCACCAAGAAAAGAGATATGTACACACTGTTTCACCCTGGAAGAGCATAAAAAGAGATATCCCACATAAAAGCAAGTGAGAAGAAAGCTAAAATTTTAACAAATACCTGAAATTCAAGTGTAGGATAGTGTGACAGTGTAGACTATCTCAGAGTCCCATTCCTTCCTGAGATCTTTTCCATGGGCCTCTGCCTGGTACTCATGAGGAAGATTAAGGAGGACAGGAAACGAGAGCACAGGCATAAAATACCACCAAATTGGTGGACCTTTTTCTCATATGAAGCAAAAGCCTTAAGACACTGGTAGAGGGGTAGAAAATCTTCCTTTACCCAGGTTCAAGCAAGGATCCATCGCTTCTGAGGTAATAGTAGAAAAAAGCCACCTGCCACTTGAAAAATGTAGACATCTTCTTGTGATTCAAGCAAAGATTCATTGCTTTGGGAGGAGGGTAAGAGGTAGGGCAAGAGGTAGGAAATACTCCTTTTCCAAGTCACAAGCAAAAGTAAACTGCCATTATGGGAGGTGAAGGACATCTGTCAAAATCACATCATAAGCATTGCACTAAGTAATAAGGAATAGCAATCTACTACTTGGGGAAGGCACAAGAAACCCTCTCATCACCGTTCCCAAGAAAAATATGCTTCTTTTGAAGGAAGAGTAATATCTGAAGCCTGCTACCCCTTGAAGAGAGGCAGAAAACTCTCTTCTATCCAAGATGCTCTATACATACAAGAAAGAGTTTGGTTGCCATAGGGGTAGAAAGAGCAGGAATACTGAGAAATCCCCACTCCAAATTTTCAGGTATACATAGCCAAACACTGAGGCTGAATGAGGCTGGGTGTCACAAAAGAGAGTCACTCAGACTTTCAGGCAACCAAAAAGAAGGAGAAAATCTAATGCTAGCAGACCTGATCTGTAATAAATGTAAGGTATCAGATGCCAGATGGAAATTTGGCTCTACTTAAAGAAACAGGGCTAGCAATAGTAAAAACGAAGATTGTATAAAACACTTTTCTCTTATTTTTAGTATTTTTTAAAGAAATCGAGAATGGTAACAATGTGTTGTGGGATTTGTAACCTACATAGATGTAACATATATGTAGAAATAAAGTTTATGACAACAGTAGCACAAAGGACAGGAGAGAAGAAAATGGAAGTGTACTGTTGCAATGGTTTTATACTATACATGAAGTGTGTAATATTATTTGAAGGTACAAGTGATAAATTTGATTTGTGTATGTTTATTTATTTATTAATTATTTTTTTAGTGATATTGGTTAACAAAATCCAGTAAGTGTCAAGTGTACAATTTAACAGTAAAGCATATATATATATTGCATTGTGTGTTCACCTCCCATAGTTCGATTTCTTCCTATCACCACGTATTTGACCCCTTTTACCCCACATACCTCCCCCTTCCCACCTCCTCCTACCCTCTGGTAATCACTAGTCTATTGTCCATGCCCATGAGTCTCTCTTTGTTTGTCCTGTTTGTTTGTTGCTTTTAAGTTTATATTCCGCATATGTGTGAAATCATGTAGTTTTCGATTTTTTCTGTCTGGCTTATTTCACATAGCGTGATTTTCTCGAGGTCCATCCATGTTTTCACAAATGGCAGTATTTCATCTCCTCTTATAACTGAGTAATATTCCATTATATATATGTACCATGGCTTCTTTATCTAGTCATGTATCGTAAGACACTTCAGTAGCTTCCATGTTCTGGCCACTGTAAATAATGCTGCTATGAACATCGCCATGCAAATATTTTTTCGGATATGAGTTTTCAAGTCTTTGGGGTAAATACCCAGGAGAGGGAGGGATCGCTGGATCATATGGTAGATCAATTTTTAGCTTTTTGAGGAACTTTCATACTGTTTTCCATAGTGACTGTACCAACAATTTGTGTATTTTAAACCCTAAAGCAACCACCAAATAAAATACAACTAATAAATAATACAAATATAATAAAAACATAAAAGTATTCAATTATTGTCAAAGTTGGCATAAAAAAAGGGGAAAAAAGAGCTGAGGAAATATAGAAGTTATGTTGTCTACCTGAAACTAATACAATATTGTATCTAAACTATAACAAAAAACAATTTAAATAAAGTATTATAACCACAAAAAATAATGCCAAGATTTAAAAAATAAAATAGCTTAAGATATATAAAGAAAAAAAAAGAGAAAAAGAAAAAAATAATGAATAAGATTAGCACAATAAACAAGCCTATAAAAAGCAGAGGTGTACTCCATCTAGAATTTCAAATTGAAGACAATTCAGTTTGATTATTAAAAAGTTAAATATATGTATTCATTATAACATGAGTATGGTCGTTGTAATTTTACTGAAGAGATAGAAGAATGTGGAAAAAGAAAAAAGTGCCTTCCAGACACTAAAATTTAAAGAAAAAAACAAGTTTATGGATGAAATGATATGACATTGGGAATTTCTTTAAATAATCTGGGTGTGTAGGGAGTAGATGAGAATATAGATTAAACAAGTTTTCTCTACTTTTTTATAAATGTAATTTTTTTGTCTTTATTGAAATATAATAGACAATTAGTTGCTTGTATTCACATTGTACAATTCAATGAGGTTTTTCAATTATAGTTGGCATACAATAATATACCAGTTTCAGTTGTATAACATAGTGAACAGAGATCCAAATAACTCGCAAAGTAATCACTCTACTAAATTTAGTACACTTCTTCTCTCTTACATATTTATTAAAATATTATTAACCATCCAACTATCCATTTGTACCTCTTAATCCCTTTGTTCTTTTATTTTGTCCTCCAACCCCCTCCCATCTAATATCCCTCTAAATATTCTCTGTATCTATGTGTTCATTTCTGTTTTCGTTGTCGTTGTTGTTGATTTTGTTCTTTAGATTCCACATGTACAGGAAATCATGTGATATTTGTTTTAATCTGACTTACTTCATTCAGCGCAATACCGTCTAGGTTCATCAGGCAATATCTTTTTCCATCCTCTTCCTTTTAATCGGTGTGTGTCTTTTAACCCAAAGTGAGTATCTTGTAAGAAGCATATGTAGGGGTCTTGTTTTCTTATCGATTCAGCAACTCTATCTTTTGGTTGGAGCACTTAATTCTTTTCCATTTGAGGTACTTGTTGATAGGAATGTAGTTATTGCCATTCTTTATTCCTGTTTTTGATACATGTTTTTTCTTCTTAAAGAAATCCCCCCAACATTTCCTGTAATACTGGCTTGGTGATGATAAATTCCTATAGCTTATTTTTGTCTGGGAAGATCTTTACCTGTCTTTCAACTCTAAATGATAGCTTTCCTAGATAAAGTATTCTTGATTGTAGGTCCTGGATTTTCATGACCTCGAATATTTTGTGCCAAGCCCTTCTGTCCTGCAAAGTTTCTTTTGAGAAATCGGCTGCCAGTCTTATGGGTGTTCCCTTGTAGGTAACTAATTGCTTTTCTCTTGCTGCTTTTAAGATTCCCTCCTTGTATTTAACCTTTGGCAGTTTAATTATGGTGTGTCTTGGTGTGAGCCTCTTTGGGTTCCTAGTTTTTGTGACTCTGAGCTTCCAGGGCTTGTATGTCTATTTCTTTCACCAGGTGAGGGAGGATTTCTATCAGCACTTCTTTAAATAGCTTTTCAACACCTTATTTCCCTTCAGGTAGCCCTATGACACAGATACTTTTACCTTTAATAGTGTCCCATAGGCTCCTTAAATTATTTTTATAGTCTTGGCTTCTTTTTTCTTGCCATTCTGATTGAGTGTTTTTGGCTTTCCCATCCTCTATATAGGTAATTTGATCTTTTTTATTCACTTTGTTTATTCCATTTAATATACTTATCATCTCAGATAACGTATTCTTCATTTCAGACAGATTCTCTTTTATAATTTCCATTTCCATTTTTGTTTTTTTTATCTCTTCGTTGAAGTTCTCACTGAATTCATCTACATTTCTCATAAGTTCATTTAGCACCTTTATAACCAATGTTTTTGAACTCTGCATCTGTTAAATTGCTTGACTCCATTATTCCTGGATCTCTGTTCTGTTCTCTCATATGGTTTCTGCTTCTTTGTCTTTGCATTTTGGCTGCCTTTCTGTGTCTGTTTCTATGTACTAAGCAAAGCTCCTAAGTCTCTCAATCTTATTAGTGTGGCTTTGTGTAGTAGGTGTCCAGTGGCACAGTCCTGAGAGAGGTTCATTTACAGGCCAAATTTATCCCAAGCTTGTGCCCCTCCAGGACCACCTGTTAAGATTCAGCAAGCAATACACAGATGATGTGCTTATAATTGCCTCTAAAGGCCACACCAGAAACCAAGGCCAGCTGCCACCAGCATGAGTCTAGGCGCAGCTCAGCAAGGAGCAGCTAACTCTCTGAGGATACATCTAGATGTGGCTTGGGTGGGGCTGTGAATTGGGGGAGGTGGAGTTTCAGTGAATCCTCTGGACAGAGTGACATCTGTTATCCAGTTTGATGTTGTCTCTGCTATGGCGGCACTGAGTCTGTGCACTGGAAGCGGGTAGAGCTCAACAGAGAAACAATGGACACTGCTGGAACTTCTGTGCAGAGCGAATCTCTCCTCCTCCCTTGCTTCCACAACTCAGTGTCCCCCCGTAAGTCTTTGGTGCTCCCTGCGCAGCCTAACTGGCACTGGTGCTCATAGCAAGCAGGTTCATCACTGAGAAAGTCTGGTCACCTACATGGCCCCTTTAAGAGGTGTCTGAAGCTGTTGGCTGCCACTGCTGCCTCTGTCTCACTCAGCCGCTCTGGACCAGGCAACCTTGCTTCCTCGCCCCGTCCTACCTTCTCCTGTTGCAGGGTGATTTCTTAGATTTCTTAGATTTCTCCCTAGTTGTATGGCTTGTTCCTCTAGATCTCAGGTAATTTTTGTGGTTTGCTCTTTGTTTCTGTCACGACGTTGATTTGGTCGCCAGAGAGATGAACAGAGCCTCTATCATCTATGCCATTTTTTTTGAGATCTATATAATTGAAAAAGTATATATAACCCATTTCCAATCATGCATTTACATAAATAAAAAAAAATTAAACACACATAAAATACTATCCATTTTGTAAGAAGAGACTCAAACAATAGGATGCGCATTTAGCACAGTAAAAAGGTTTCCAATAGGGTGAGGTTTAGTTAGGGTGATAAATGTAGACAAAGGGAATAAAACATAAACATAAGAAGGATCTTGTAGGAATCAATGGTAATGTCACTACTCTGTTAATGGCATATTTTTACCATTGATTCCTACAACTTTATACCTAACGTGCAATTAAAGGTGGAAAGAGTAGAGAGAGACTGATGGAGAGGAGAGAGGGAGACAGAGAATGGTTAGAAATTTATCTAAGAGACAAAACATAGCCCGCATTACATTTTCATTCAATCTATTCCATGTTCTCCCCAAAATATAAATTTTCCATTATGAACATTTCGTTCTCTGGGAAATTTTAATGCTAAAAATAATGTACTTTAATGATGCTACAAATAGGAATATGTTAAATAATCTGGGAAAATATTGATGCTTTCCATGTCTATTCCTCAGTATATATCATTTATCACATTTTTAGATAATTATTAGCTTTGAGGAAGTTATTGCAATCACCAATCTAATGCATATTTGTTGTTAGTTAATAAGAATTAATGGAACTCTAAATAAACTTTATTTTTAAAAATTACTCTCAAATTTGTATTTTTGTTTGCAAAACTATGGATATTATAGTCTTTTATATATTAATTTAATGTTTCTAAAACTTTTTATTCAGCAGAGCCTTTTAAATAAATTATGTTTGACCTTCAATAGATGATATAAATGAAAATGGAGAAACTCTAATTGAATTGTCAGAGGAAACAAAACCTCCGCCTGCACAGCCAAGTTCCCTTTTTAGCACATGAGAAGCCACAAGAGTATTTATTTCATAGGAATAAAAATACAGGTTTATCAAATGACATACTTTGAAAACAACTTTCCTAAGTAAAATGCAATATTTGTCAATGTAGAAAAAAAATCCAAAATACTCTTTCACAGCTAGTCTCAGCTTACATTTAGACCCAGTAAAGATTTGATGAGTGAAAAAATGAATGTGAATATAATAAAAATCTCAAAGTATTAACAAAGAAAATATGGAAGTAATTAAAAACAACTAGCAAGAGGAAAAATTATAACACAACCACATAAAATAGAGTACTCTAAACATTTCATTTAAAAGACAGATTTTTAGGTTGTTTTAAAAAAAGTAAAATCCAACTCTATGCTTTCTATCAGAAACCTACCTCAAACATAAATACAGCAGTAGGTTAAAATAAAAAAAAGATAGAGATAAACTAGGAGAACACTAATCAAAGAAAGCTGGGTTGGTTGTAATAATATCATATGAAGTAGATTTCATAATAACACATATTACTAGTGATAAAGATGGATATTATATAAAGAAATAAATTTATTATTCAAGTCATCATGGCAGTCCCAAACATGTATGCAAGTAATAACTGAGCACCATAATACCTAAGCAAAAACTGATATAACTGTCAAAAGAAACAATTTTAGTTTGAGTTTTCAACACTTAAATCTCATTTAATTGTTAGAATAAGTAGACAAGTTTTAGCAAGGGTGTAGAAGACCTGAACAACACCATCAACCAATTTGATCTAATTGATAGTTCTAGAACATTTCACTGAACAACAACAGAATACACATTATTTTCATGGGTACATGGAACATTCACCAAGCTAGACCATATTGTGGGCCATAAAATGTATTTCAACAATTTAAAATTATTTAAAGGATCAAAAAATGTTCTGTTTCTGCTATGGAATTAAATTGAAAATCAATAAAAGAAAGGTATATGGAAAATCCCAAAGTATTTGGAAATTAAACAACCCATGTCTCCAAGAAGAAATCTCAAGGAAAAATAGTAAATATTTTTAAGTCGAAGACGTTAAAACAACATATTAAAATTTATGGTTCATAGCTAAAGCCCTGTACGTTTCCATCTTAAGAAACTAGAAAAGGAAGACCGAATTAAGCTCAAAGCAAGAAAGGGGAAGGAAATAATGAAACTGATGAAATAAGAAACAAAAAATAAATAGAGAAATCAATGAAAACACAAGGTTATTCTTTGAAAATGTCAATAAAACTGATAAGTATTTAGAGAGATGTATCAAGAAAAAAGTACACAAATTATTAATATCAGGAAAAACAAGGGAGACATAACTATATCTCTTGTAGACATTAATTATTGAATAATAAGGACATATTATCTTTATGCCAACAAATTTAATGATTTACATAAAATGGAAAAAAAATCCTTGAAAGAAATATAATATCAAAGCTCACTTACCAAGAAATAAGTAACCAGAATATATATATATATATATATATATATAAAATTGAATGTGCAATGAGATACCTTCTCATAAAAAAAAAAGAAATTTAATAAAAAGCCAGACCTGGATGAGTTTACTGTTGAATTTTATCAAATATTAAAGATGAAATAGTACAAACTCTATACAAGCTTGTCTTGAAAATAAAAGTGGAAGAAATAAATCTCAGATTATTTTGTAAGATTGTTATTACTCTAATACCAACTACAGACAAAGATATTACAATAAAATAAAAAATATAGATGAGTGTCCTTCATGAATATAGAACAAAAATTCCCCATTAAGGAATTAGAAAACCAAATCAGCAATATTTCAAAAGGATAATGCATCATGACCAAATATATCATACTCTTGGAATACAAATTTGTTAGCATTAAATAAAAGCAATACAATTCACCAAATTAACAGTATAAAAAGAAAAAAAATATTTTAATAGATGCAAAAAGAGAGTTTGACAAAAGTTTAACATCCATTCATGGTAAAAAAAAAAAATCTTAGCAAACTAAAACTATAAAGGAATTTCCCCAATCTAATGAAAAGCATCAGCAAAACAGAGCTAACATGGTAATTAATCATGATCGGCTAACCAGTTTTATCCAATAATTAGGAATGAGGCAAAAATGTCCTCTTGGTTTAAAAGGTAGATATATAAACAATTGACCAGAAAGTACTCTAGAATCTCATGAAATCCTTCCTGGGATCTAAATTTGCATTGAGAGTAATATTTAATTCAATAATGTTTTTTAAGAGCAGATTATTTTTTTAATAAAAACAATTACCTTTGTTAATACTTACTGGAAATACATAAGTGTTAAATTTGCCTCATGTTCATTAGAACAATGTTAGCTCCTTTCAGGAGGTCAGAGAGGGTAAAGTGAGGGCTCAAAGAAAAGGGGTATTTTTCTATTATGCATGATGCATTTCTAACTATAAAATTTACAATTATGCTATTATTGTTAGAAATAAATCTTGAGGCCCCTAATGTTATCACTAAGGATACGGAGTCATCCTCCTATGATAAAGGTTATAAAAAAGTACCATCATGAATAAAATAATTTTATGAGCAGTGTGTGAAAAATGTACAGTTATCTTCAAACCTTTTGTTAAGAAAGATATGGAATGCAGAAAAACAATGTATCTGTAATGATAAAAGCTAAGACCTTTCATATAGGTAAAGATGATTTTTTCTTTTGATAATAAATGTATTCCAGAAAAGTTAATATAAGGTTATTGTTATTGTTGTTATGGTTTGGGGAATAAATAAAATTCTAATTAAGCATATTGAAGGAATTTGACAAATCTAGGAATAATATATCAAAATATTATGTGATAAAAGATTATTCCTTTGTTATCTTTTGTGTGACTCCAGACCCAACAGGTTTACATCATTATATAAACACATCATTTACATTTCTCCACGACTGCGCTCATGCTATTCACTTTCATAACCTTAACAGAAATATTATTCTCTCCTTCTGCTCATGTTTATGTTACTTGTATTCCTGAACATTTCTTTCTACACCATTAAGCTATTACTATCTACTCATTTGCAGTGATTTTTTCCCCTTCTTTGATGTCTTGTGACACTAATTTGGGATATTAACTTATCTTAAACCACATGTCTCTTGTAATGTGTCTCAAATTAAATATTTATCTTTCCAATTAGATTATTCACATCATCATTTCAAGAATTAAATATCTTTTTGGGTCCTCCAAGCCAGTCTTTTTCAAATTGTGGGTTGTGCCCCATTTGTGGATTACAAAATATCTTAGCGGCTCACAACTAGCAAATTTAAAAACAATAATGACTCTACCATTATGGCTATGATACGAAATATGAGAATCAAGTATGAAAAAGTCACACCAAATCCCATACAAAAATTTTCATAATTAACATTAAATAAACACCAGAAAATCAGCAAAACCTCAGTGTGTACACACATACACGTATGTATATATGATTATGGAAGATGGAATGAGATTCATGAAGCACTGATAAATGAAAGAAAGGTTATAAAACATCATGCAGTGTATGATCACCATTTATTCTGGGGATGCATATATACGATTAAGAGGATGTTCAGCAAAATATTAACAATGGTTGTGGAATTCCAAGTGGTTTTTATTCTTTTCTCTGGATTTTGTATCTTCAATAAACAAGAATAACTTTAAAAAACAAAACAAAAACAAACAAACAAAAAAACACTTCAGTATGTAAAGATGGATACCCAAATAGATAGGTGGGTGAATAGATAGATATAATTTTATAAAAAAGAGATTATTCTACAAATTGGTTTTCCATAAAATAATTTCATATAATTTCACTTAAACTGCCATCTGGTTTGTAAGTGGTGCGTAAGCAGTAGGGAACCTTGACCTTTGTGATCACTTTAGACCTCATCTGATTTAAAATTTGTAACACAGGAGTCCAAGGCCTGGAACTTGCACCTGAGTTTGGATATTCCAGAAGAACCACCAGGAAGACCAGAGGGATGAGAAATGCCATTTATTACTCACAAGGCAGGGAAGCTTCAGCTATGACTGGTCGAAGCTGCAGAAATAAAGCTGCTGACCAAGAGCAAGCTGAGCTTTTTTATGCATACAAGCAGAGGGAGGGATTGTCTCATTGGAGGAGCAGCTGCCTTTTCAGACAGATGGGAGCAAGATGTGCTGCTTGGTTACAGGAGCAGATGATATCCATGGGAACAGCAGAAGGTATCCTTGGGAATAGGCATTGCTGCAAGCTCTTTGTGTACTGCCTTCCTTGGCTGTCTGTGGTGCAGCTATCAGTCTTCTGAGTATGTGGAGGGGCTATACTCTGAGTAAACCCTACAATATTATAATCAAAGCCCTAAAAAATATTGCTTTTGCTTACTTCCCTGTGGGGAATCGAATATTTAAAAGGGTCTATAATAAAAATTTCTAAACTTACATAAGGGTAGATAGAATAACATAATAAATCTCTATACTCCACCTAGATTACACAATTGCCAAGATTTTACCATACTCTCTATATCTAATTATTTTTGTTTGCTATGCCTTTCCTGGAGTAGTTTAAAATAAATCCCAGATATAATATCATTTTTACCTCTATATACTTCAATGTGCATCTCTAAAAATTATGAACATTTTGTTAAATAACCATAATACCATTAACACAGCTACTAAAATTAACAATAATTCTTTGGTATTGAATAATAGTTCTTATCCAAATGTCCTTCATGGTCTCAAATCTTCCTTTTATAATTGGTTTATTTGAAACAGGATCTAAGCATTGTTCACACATTGTCACAGGCTACGATTTCTGTCAAAATTTTTTATTGTAAATGAGTCCTCCTATTTTCCTTTCCCATTTTTTCCTGCCCATTTTCTGATTGCAGAAGTCAGGACCATGTTCCTATAGAATGGTCCAAATTATTGATTTGTCAGTTTGCTCCTTGAAGTGTCACTTAACTTGTTTTTCTATATCCCTTATATTTTTGGTAAGTTGGACTTAATACTAGAAGCTATTAAGTAATATTTGAATCAAAGAAAAAAATGCAGACCAAAAATTGCAGAAGTTTTGAAAATAACAATAATGAAAATATGATCTATCAGAATCTATGGATACAGCAAAAGCACTTATGAGAGGAAATTAATAGTTTGAAATGCTTATACAAAATAAAACCAATGTGCATTATTTTTTTTTCTGATTACCTGCCTTGGCCAAGAATACACTTATCCCAACCACAACTATAGTAGATCCATTGCCAAGGCTGGGTCTCATCTTTATTTAAAATTTTGATACAGCATTTGGTTCATCATGGATTTTTGCATTAATTTTTTTTAAATATTGCATTGAAATATTTGTCTTGATTAATGTACTTTTTGGTGCCTCTTTAAATTTTGTATCCACTTGTACCTACTAGAAATTTTATGGTTTGAGGTCTTACATTTAAGTCTTTAATCTATTTTAAGTCTATTATTGTATACAGTGTAAGAAGGTGGTCCAGTTTCTTTTTCTTTTTTCTTTTTGCATGTATCTGTCAAATTTTCCCAACACCATTTATTGAAGAGACTGTCTTTACCCCATTGTATATTCCAGCCTCCTTTGTCATATATTAAGTTAATATATAGGCGTAGATTTATTTCTGTGCTCTCTATTCTGTTCCATTGATCAATGTATCTGTTTTTATGCCAGTATCATGCTGTTTTGACTACTGTAGCCTCGTCATATACCTTGATATCAGGTAGAGTGATACATCCAGCTTTGTTCTTCTTTTTCAAGATTGCCATGGCTATTCGGGGTCTTTTATGGTTCCATATAAATTTTAGGATTATTTGTTCTAGCTCTATGAAAAATGCCATTGTTATTTTGATAGAGATTCCATTGAACTTATAGATTGCTTTGGGTAGTATGGCCATTTTAATGATATTGATTCTTCCTACCCATGAGCATGGTATATGCTTCCATTTATTTGTATCTTCTTCAATTTCTTTTCTCAATGACATCACTTTCTGAGGACAGGTCTTTCACCTCCTTGGTTAATTTGATTCCCAGGTATTTTATTGTTTTCGATGCCATTGTAAATGAGATTGTTTTCTTAATTTCTCCTTCAGAAGGTTAATCATTGCTGTATAAATGTACCACTGACTTCTGAATATTTATGTTGTAACCTTCTACTTTACTGAATTCAGTGATCAGTTCTAAGAGTTTTTTGATGGAATATTTAGGGTTCTCTATATATAGTATCATGTCATTGGCAAATAACAAGAGTTTTAATTCTTCCTTTCCGGTACGAATACTTCTTATTTCTCTTTCTTGTCTTATTGCTATGGCTAAGACTTCCAATACAATGTTGAAGAGGCATGGCGAAAGTGGGTATCCTTGTCTTGTTTATGATCTTAAAGAAAATGCTTTTAGCCTTTCCCCATTGAGTATGATGTTAGCTGTAGGTTTGTCATTCATGGCCTTTATTATATTGAGGTATGTTCCCTCTATTCCCATTTTGCTGAGAGTTATCATAAATGGATGCTGGGTTTCGTCAAACACTTTTTATGCATCTATTGATATGATCATATGGTTTTTATCTTTCAATTTGTTAATGTGGAGTATCACATTAATTGATTTCTAGATATTGTACCAACTTTGTATCCCAGGAATAAATCCAACTTGATGATGGTGTATGATATTGTTAATGTATTGCTGAATTCGGTTTGCTAATATTTTGTTCAGGATTTTTTCATCAATGTTCATAAGAGATATTGGCCCATATTTATCTTTTTTTTGTAATGTCTTTGTCTGGTTTTGGAATCAAGGTAATCACAGTCTCATAAAAAGGAGTTAGGGAGCCTTCCCTCTTCTTGAATTTTTTGTAATAATTTGAGAAAAATAGGTGTTAATTTTTCTTTGAATGTTTGGTATAATTTGCCTATGAAGCCATCTGGACCAGAACTTGTTTTTTGGGAGGGTTTTGATTGCTAATTATATTTCATAGGTGGTAATCAGTCAGTTCAGATTTTGTTTCTTCTTGATCAGTCTTGGTAGATTGTAAATTTTTAGTAATGTATCCATTTCTTCCAGATTGTCCAATTTGTTGGCATATAATTGCTCAGTATTTTCTTATGATCCCTTGTTATTTCTGTGGAGTGTAGTTATTTCTCCTCTTTTGTTTCTAATTTTATTTATTTGCATCTTCTCTCTATTTTCCTTGATGAGTCTGGTGAAGGTTCTGTCAATTGTGTTTACTCTTTCAAAGAAGCACCTCTTGGTTTTATTCATCTTTTCTATCGTTTTTCTAGACTCTATTTTGTTTATTTCTGCTCAGATCCTTATTATTTCCTTCCTTCTACTCACTTTGGAGTTCTTTTTTCTAGTTCTTTGCTGTTCTTTTTCCAGTTCTTTTAATTGTAAGGTTAGATTGCTTATTTGAGCTTTTTTTTGTTCTTTGAGGTAGGCCTGTATTGCTAATTTCCCTCTTAGGATTGCTTTCACTGTGTCCCAAAGATTTTGAGTTGTGTTTTCATTTTCATTTGTATCTAGGTACCTTTTGATTGCTTCCTTAATCTCATTGATAATGCATTCATTGTTTAGTAACATGTTATTTAGCTTCCATGTGTTTGTATATTATCCAGTTTTTTTTTTTCTTGTAGTTTCATACTATTGTGATCGGAGAAGATGGTTGATATGATTTCAATCTTCTTAATTTTATTGAGGCTGTTTTTTGTGTCTTAACATGTGGTCTAGCCTGGAAAATGTTCGATGTGCACTTGAGAAGAATGTATATTAGCTTCTTTGGGGTAAAATGCTTTGAAAATATCTATTAAATCTATCTGGTCTAGAGTGCCTTTTAGGTCCATTGTTTCCTTGTTGATTCTTTGCCTGGACGATTTGTCCATTGTTGTCAATGGGGCGTTAAAGTCCCTTACTATGAATTTATTATTGTTAAACTCTCCTTTTATGTCAGTCAATAATTGTTTTATGTATGTAGGTGCTCCTGTGTTTGGTGCATATATGTTTACTAGGGTTATGACCTCTTGATTTATTGGTATCTTTATCATTATGTAAAGACCTTCTTTATCTCCTATTGTAACCTTTGTTTTAAACTCTATTTTACATGATGTAATTATTGCAACCCTAGCTTTATTTTTTCATTTACATTGCATGAAATATCTTTTTCCAAACCTTTACTTTCAGTGTGTGAGTGTCATTTGATCTGAAGTGGATCTCTTGTAAAGAGCATATGCATGGGGCTTGTTTTCTTTAACCATTTGGGTATCCTATGGTTGGGTATCTTTTGATGAGAACATTTAATACATTTATATTTAAAGTGATTACTGATAGTACATAGTTACTGCCATTTTGTTATTTGTATTTGTTTTTCCTATTTCCTTTTTTACCCCTTCTCTTTGTACAGTAGTCCTTTTAACATTTCTTGTAATACTGGCTTTTCAATGATAAACTTCTTTTTTAATCTTTGACACCTATATTTTATTATACATTTCTAAATATTAATTACCTCTAAAGTTATAGTAGCTCTTTTTTTAAATTAAATTTATTGGGGTAACATTGGTTAATACAAATATATATTTTTCACGTGTACATTATCATTTGACCTCTCTATATTCTGTGTGATTACCACCCAAAGTCCAGTTTCCTTCAGCTACCATATATTTGATCCCCTTAACCCACTTCACACTCCCCCTAAACCCTATATTTGACCCCCTTTACACCGTCTACCTCTGCCCTCTTCATCCACCCCACTAGTAACCACTAGTCCATAGTCCTCTGGTAACCACTAGCCTATAGTCCATGTCCATGAGTCTCTGTTTGTTTGTCCTCTAAAGCAACTAATTTGTTGCTTTTAGGTTTATATCTCATATATAAGTGATATTAAGTGATTTTCAACTTTTTCTGTCTGGCTTATTTCACTTAGTATGATTATCTCAGGGTTCAACCAGGTTTTCGCAAATGGCAATATTTCATCTCTTCTTATGACTGAGTAATATTCCATTGTATATATGTACCACTACTTCTTTAGCCAATCATATATCGTAGGAGACTTCAATTGCTTCCATGTCCTGGCCAGTGTGAATAATGCTGCTATGAACATCAGTATGCAAATATGTTTTTGGATATAGGATATCAAGTCTTTAGGGTAAATACCCAGTAGAGGGCTTGCTGAATCATATGGTAGACCAATTTTTGGTTTTTGAGGAACCTCCATACTGTTTTCCGTAGTGGCTGTACTGATTGGCAGTCCCACCAACAGTGTATAAGGGTTCCTTTTTCTCCACATCCTCTCCAACATTTGTTATTACTGTTGATTATAGCTATTCTAACAGGTGTGAAATGGTATCTCATTGTGGTTTTGATTTGCATTTCCCTAATAGCTAGTAATGTTGAGCATCTTTTCATATATTTGTTGGCCTTTTGTTTGTCCTCTAGAGAGAAGTGTCTGTTCAGGTCCTCTGCCCATTTTTTTCATTTAATCATTTGTTTTATTTTTGTTATTGAGTTGTTTAAGCTCTTTGCATATTTTGGATATTAGGCCCTTATCGTAGGTGTTGCTGGCAAATATATTTTCCAATTCGGATGGTTCTCTCTTTACCTTGTTAACAGTTTCTTTTGCTGAGCAGAAGCTTTTAGTTTGATGTAGTCCCATTCATTTATTTTTGCTTTTACTTCCTTGCTTTTGAGGTCAAATTCATAACATCCTCTTCAAGTTCAAGGTCCTTGAGTTTAGTTCCTATGTTTTCTTCTATGTGTTTTATTGTTTCAGGTTTTATATACAGGTCCTTAATTCATTTTGACTTAATTTTGGTGTGTAGTGATAGACAACAGTCTAGTTTCCTTCTTTTGCAGGTGGCTTTCCAGTTTTCCCAGCACCATTTATTGAAGAGGCTTTCCTTTCTCCACTGTATGTTTTTGGTTTTTTGGTTGAAAATTATTTTCCCTTATAATATGGGTTTATTTCTGGACTCTCAATTCTGTTCCACTGGTCTGTGTGTCTGTTTTGCTGCCAATACCATGTTGTTTTGATTACTGTCACTTTGTAGTAGAATTTGAAGTGAGACAGAGTGATGCCTCCAGCCTCGTTCTTTTTTCTTAGGATGGCTTTGGCTATTCGGAGTCTTTAGTGCTTCCATACAAATCTAATGATTTTTTGTTCTATTTCTTTAAAAAATGCCAATGGGATTTTGATGGGGATTGCATTAAATCTGTATAATGATTTAGGTAATATGGTCATTTTAACTATGTTGATTCTTCCAATCCAAGATTATGGAATATCTTTCCATTTCTTTGTATCTTCTTTGATTTCTTTTAATTGGGTCTTGTAGTTTTCATTATACAGGCCTTTCACTTGTTCTGTTAAATTTATTCCTAGGTATTTTATTCTTTTTGTTGTAATTGCAAAATAAATTATTTTTTCCATTTCTTTTTCTGACGCTTCATCATTAGAGTATAGAAATGCTATGGATTTTTGAAAGTTGATTTTGTATCTAGAAACTTTACTGTATTTGCTTATTATTTTTAGTAGTGTTCTTGTGGAGTCTTTAGGGTTTTCTATATAGAGAATTATGTTATCTGCAAATAGTGACAGTTTGACTTCTTCGTTTCCTATTTGGATGCCTTTTATATCTTTCTCTTGCCTGATTGCACTTGCTAGGACCTCCAATGTTATATTAAATAACAATGGTGATAGTGGACAGCCTTGCCTTGCTCCTGATCTGAGAGGGAAGATTTTTAGTTTTTCACCATTAAGTATAATGTTGGCTGAGTGTTTGTCATAGATGGCCTTTATTATGTTAAGGTACTCTCCTTCTATACTGATTTTGTTAAGTGTTTTGATCATAAATGGATACCATATCTTGTCGAAGGCTTTTTCTGCATCTACTGATATGATCATATGATTCTTATTTTTTAATTTGTTTATGTGGTGTATCACATTGATTGATTTGCATATGATGAACCATCCCTGTGCCTCTAGGATGAAGCCCACTTGATCATGGTGTATAATATTTTTAATATGCTGCTGTGTGTGGTACGCTATTATCTTATTTAGGATTTTTGCATCTGTGTTCATGAGAGATATTGGTCTGTAGTATTTTTTTGTGTGTGTTATCTTTACCAGGTTTTTGTGTCAGGGTAATATTGGCCTAATAAAACGTATTGGGAAATATTGCTTCCTCTTCAAATTTTTGGAATTGTTTGAGGAGAATAGGTATAAATCTTCTTTGAATGTTTGGTAGAATTCACTGGTGAAGACATCTGGTCCTGGATGTTTACTTTTTGGTTGGTTTTCGATGATTGCGTCAATTTCCATATTGCAGATAGGTCTATTTATGTTTTCCTGTTCTTCTTGACTTAGTCCAGGAAGGTTGTATTTTTCTAAGTACTGTTCCATTTCTTCTAGGTTATTAAACTCGGTGTTATATACTTTTTCATAGTATTCCTGTATGATCCTTTGTATTTTTGCGATATCAGTAGTAATTTTCCCTCTTTCAACCTTGATTTTGTTGATTTGTGTCCTTTCTCTTTTTTCTTTAGTGAGTCTAGCCAGGTGTTTGTCAATTTTATGAACCTTCTCAAAGAACCAGCTCTTTGTTGCATTTATTTTTTCTATCATTTGTTTTGTTTTGTTTTCAATTTCATTTATTTCTGTCCGAATTTTGATGATTTCTTTCCTTCTGCTGACTTTAAACTT
This sequence comes from Pteropus vampyrus, assembly GCF_000151845.1. Classification (NCBI taxonomy): domain Eukaryota; kingdom Metazoa; phylum Chordata; class Mammalia; order Chiroptera; family Pteropodidae; genus Pteropus; species Pteropus vampyrus. The sequence goes on along the minus strand of NW_011889168.1, from coordinate 101,926 downwards.
CATTTGTTCTTCCTTTTCTAGTTTTTTTAAGATGAAGCGTTAGGTTATTTATTTGGGCTCAATCCTGTTTTTGGAAAAAGGCCTGTAATGATATGAACTTTCCTCTTAAGATCACTTTTGCCATGTCGCAAAAGTTTTGATATCTTGTACTATAATTATCATTTGTTTCTATGTATCTCTTGATCTCTTTTTATTTCTTCTCTGACCCAGTTATTCTTCAGAGCCTGTTGTTTAATCTCCATGTATTTGGGTGTCTTCCTGATTTCTTTCTGCAGTTGATCTCAGGTTTCAAATCATTATGATCAGAGAATATGGTTGGTAGGATTTCAACCCTTTTATATTTGTTGAGGCTATCTCTGCGTCCCAGTATGTGGTTGATCCTTGAGAATGTTCCATGTGCACTAGAGAAGAATGTATACGCAGCTGTTTTGGGATGGAAGACTCTGTAAATGTCAATTATGTCCAGTTGGTCTAATGTGTCATTTAAGGATGTTATTTCCTTATTGATTTTCTGTTTAGATGACCTGTCCATATCTGACAGTAGGGTATTTAGGTCCCCTGCTATGATGGTGTTTTGGTCTGTTTCTCCCTTTCATTTTGTTAGTAATTCCTTTACATATTTCGGGGCTCCCTGCTTGGGAGTATAGATATTAATAAGTGTTGTGTCTCCTTGGTTCATGATTCCCTCTATTATTATAAAATGTCCCTCAGTATCTTTCTTTACCTTTTTTATTTTGAAGTCTATTTTGTCTGATATTAGTACCACTACTCCCACTTTTCTCTGAATGCCATTTGCTTGAAATATCATTTTCCACTCTTCCACTTTAAGTCTATATTGGTCTTTGGAGCTGAGATGTGTCTCCTGGAGGCAACACATGGTTATTTATTTATTTATTTATTTATTTATTTATCCATTCTGCAACTTTGTGCTTTTTTATTGTTGAATTCAATCCATTTACATTTAGGGTGGTTATTGAGATATGAGTTCTTCTTATAGCCACTTTATCTTTTGCTTTCTGGTAGTTCGATGTTTCCACTGCTTCCTTATCCTTGTGTTTCTGTTTTCTTTATTTTGGTTGGCTTTTGTAGGTTTTCCCTCTGGTTTTTCTTGTTTTATGTTATATACAATGATTCTGATTCTTTGGTGCATGGTTATCATTATGAATATGTAAAAGATAGTTATATGTATACAGTTGTCCATTTCTTCTGTGAGTACCTTATCTCCATTCCCCTTTGTGAATCTTGATCTTTGAATCCCTCCGTTTTCAATCATTGTTATGTCAATTTGTTCCTATGTGTGTTGAACGTTCATTACCATCTTGTTAAAACAATTCCTTTCTTATTATTTAAGCTTATAATGTCCTGTTCTTGGTAAGGATCGAACTCCTCTGCTTCTATTTGCCTAATTATATATTCACTTTACTCCTAATTATATATTCTCTTTTTTTTTTTGTCATTTTGTTTTAGGTGAACTGACCCCTTTCATTATTTCCTGTAGTGCAGGTCTCATAGTGGAGAATTCCTTCAATATTTTTATGTCTGCAAAGGTCTTTATTTCTCCTTCATATCTAAAAGAGAGCTTAGCTGGATTCATTTTTCTAGGCTGGTAATTCCTTTCACTTAATAGTTTAAATATTTGATTCCATTTATTTCTGGCTTGTAAGTTTTGCGCAGAGAAGTCCGAGGATAATCTAATGGGTTTTCCTTTATAAATTACCATTTTTTTTCTCCCTGGCTGTCTTGAGAATTCTGTCTTTGTCATTGATTTTTGATAATTTTAATATAATGTATCTTGGTGAAAGCCTTTTTAGGTGCGATAATTGAGTATTCTGTTGACTTCTTGAATTTCAAGCTCCAGCTCATTCTTTAGATTGAGAAATTGCCGTCAAATATTTGTCTGAAAATTCTTTCTAATTCCTGCTCCTTTTCTTCCCCTTCGAGAATGGTCATATTCTTATGTTTCCTCTCTTGATGGTATCAACTAGTTCTTGTATTTCTCTTTCATTATTTTTCATTCTTCGGTTTTTCTCTTCTTCCTTCTGATTTATTTCTAGATTTCTGTCTTCGATATCACTGATCCTTTTCTCCATTTGGACGACTCTATTTTCCAAGCTTGCTATTTCATTTTTCAACTCTTGCAGTGTGTTCTTCATCTCCAGAAGTTCTATTTGGTTCTTTTTGAGGCTTCAATCTCCTTGTTCTGCTCATCTAATTGTTTTTTAAATTCCTAAATTGTTGATTTGAGTTGTTTTGGATCTCATTGAGTTTTTTCAGAAGTACCATCCTGAATTCTCTGTCATTTAATTTGCATATTTCTATGTCTGTAAGCTTATTTTCTGTAAATTTTTCTCTTTCTTTCTGAGATGCCTTGTCACCTTGGTTGTTCATGGTGTTTAATGGACTATTTCTCCGTTGGGCATTAATGGAAGTGTATTCTACTCTTTTTCTAGAAAGAAGATTTATTATATAAAGGTCTCTCTTTAGCCTCTTGCAAAGAAGGCACTTTTCCTTTGGTTTCCAGTAGGTGGCATCTAAGCCTCTTGGATCCTTGCTTTATATAAAGTCTTAATAACGCTTTTTAAATGTTCTTGTTGATATTTAATCACGCTCGCTACCCTCAGTTTCAGTCCCTGTCAGTGTCAGCGACAGTCGTGGCAGCATTTACTCAAATTTCCCTGGGACTCAATGGTGATCAGTCTTGGAGGGTATGGTGGAAGGAGCTCTCTGGGTTGAGAGTTGGAGGCTGTGGCTCAGCCTCGGTTTTGCATCCATGGCCAGGAAAACTCAACTGTTGTTCCTTTACGATCCTGTCCCACCTCTGCTTTCTGACCTGATGACTGGGCACTGCAGCTTTCCCAGGCAGGGTTGTTTGGGGAACTTGCTGCAGGAACTTGCTGCTCCTTCTACCCTCCCCCTCCTCCTGCAGGGAACTCTGGAGGCTGTGAGAAGCAGCTTCTTTTTTTTTTTTTTCGTTCCACTGCCCAACACCTGGGGTTCTGACCTGTGGTAGCTCTTATACGCAGATCTCACACTCAGACATGCTGGTGTGTAGTTTCAGTGTTTTTTGTTGAATTTTAGATGTTCACCTTATTGTTATTTCAAGGGGAGAGATCTTGAGACGTCTCTCACTCCACCGTGTTTACAAAAATCCAGTGATGAATTTCTTAAGCTTTTCTCTGTCTGGGAAGCCCTTTATCTTCTCTTCCATTTTAATAGAAATCCTTGCTGAGTAGAGTATTCGTGGTTGTATATTTTTGTTTTACATAACTTTGAATATTTCTCCCTTGTGATCTGCAAGGTTTCCGTTGAAAAATCAGCAGATATTCTTATGAGGATACCTTTGTAAGTAACAAGCTGGCATTTTCTTGCTGGTCTTAAGATTCTCTGTGTTTTTGATCTTTGGCATTTTAATTATGATGTATCTTGGTGTGGATCTGTTTGAATTCCTCTTGTTTGGGACTCTGTGCTTTCTGAACTTGTATGTCTAATTCCTTTGCCAGGTTAGGGAAGTTTTCTGTCATTATTTCTTCAAATAAATTCTCAATCCCTTGAGCTCGCTCTTCTCCTTCAGGTACTCTTATGATCTGGATATTGTTACACTTCATGTTGTCCAATAGGTCTCTTAAACTATCCTCATATTTTTTAATTCTTTTTTTTTCTTTTTATTGATTGAGTGTATTCTGCTACCTTGTCTTCTTGTTCGCCGATTTGATATTCTGCTTTGTCCAATCTACTGTTGTTTACTAGTGTAATCTTCATTTCAGTTGTTGTATTCTTCATTTCTGTCTGGTTCCTTTTTATGATTTCTATGTCATTTTCTATGCTTTCTCTCTCTCTCTCTCTCTCTCTCTCTCTCTCTCTCTCTCTCTCTCTCTCTCTCTTCTTATTATACTTATCTATTCTTTTCCTACATTCATTGAGCTTCCTTATAACCAAATTTTGAACTCTGTCTCTGGTAGGTTGCTTGCCTCCATTTCATTTACCTTATTTTCTGAAGTGTTTTCCTGTTGTTTCATTTATGGTATGTTTCTTTATTTTCTCATTTTATTAGACTCTCTGTGTTCATTTCTATGTGTCAGGAATATTTGTTTCATCTCGGAGCCTTGGCCACATGGTCTAATGTGGAAGGTGTCCTGTGTGGCTCAGTGCCACACTCTTCCTAATCCCCTATGCCAGGGGCTCTGGACATGATCTTTGTGTTGATTGTGTGTGACCATCTGTTGTCACCAAACCTTTATTGGTGTTAGTACATCAGTGGATGGGATTAATGCTCAGGCTGAGTAATTGTGGGAATTAGCCACACCCACAGGGTAAGAGTTCCTATGTGGGGGCTGACCCCACTAAGTGGGATTTGCCCTAGCAGGCTTATGTACTTGTTGCAACCACCCTTTGTGTGTACCGCTAATAGGGCTATTCAGGAGTTGTTCTGTTGTGGTTTGGTGCCAGCCTCCAGGTGTATTGGTTTTGTGGCCCCCTGGGGGGAACTCCCAAGTGGGCCTAGGTCAGCTGCTGCTTTTGATTGCTTAGAGATACGCAGTGGGAACTACTGCAGATGGTTGTTGCCTATGCTTGATCTATAAGATAAGTGGAAGAGACAATACTGTAGGCAGCAGTGGGATTATCCCCCATCCCTGACCTAGGACAGTTAGGCAGAGGGACCAATGTTCCTCAAGGCCTTACACTACCTGTCAGTTGCCAGTAAGTCTCTGAAACTGGAAGAGCTTCTGGATGATATGCATGTTGGGTGCTGCACGGACCCCTGGAGTCTTCTAGGTCTCATCAGTAAATTTCTCCCTTCCACTGCAGTGTCAGTTTGCATGCCAACACTGTCTCTGTGGCACCCTGTACAAGTTTCCAGTCATAGCAAGGTCAGCTGCTGCCCACCTTTGCCTGAATGCACCACTCCAGGGCAGTGGCAGCTGCCTATCAATGTGTGGTGGGCACTTTGTGTACTGATTGAGGCAGGAGCTCAAGAAGTCAAGGGCCGTCAGGCCTATAGCCTCAGTTTTCTGTAAATTCCATTTCTGCACGTTCTCGCAGTACTCACAGATCACATGGAGAAAAGCTGCTGTCTGGGGCAGTCCCACAGACTCCTACGATCCTCTCAAGAGATATTGCAGCTTGTACAGGCAGCAGTGGTCTGCCCACAACTGTTTTCCCTGAAATGTGCTCACTGTGCTAAGCCAAGGTGTGTTGCCTAAGCAGAATTTGCAACCTCAGAATCAAGCATGGCAGGACAGACTGTCTGTCAATGGGCTACAGGCACTCTGTGGTTTGGGTGAAGCGGGATCTGAGGGAGGCAAGGGCCATTAGGCCAATACAGCCTTAGTTTTGCTGCAACTTCTGTCCCCGGATGTTTCCGCTATAGTCACAGATCACAGTGAGACCAATTGTTATCTCTGGTGGTCCCATAGACCCCTGTGCTCCCTGGACACCATATTGCAGCTCTTGCAGGAAGCAGAGGTCTGCCTGCAACTGATTTCTGTGCAGTACCACCCTGTGCAAGCCAAAGATTTTTGCATGTGCGGGTTGGGAGACTCAAGGGGTCTGGGCTGTGGAAGTTGACTGTCAATGACCCTCCTGGGGCAAATTGTGGGTAGGGTAAGGTAAGGTCTCAGGGAGACAATGGCAGTCAGATCAATACATCCTCAGTCTTGCTGCAACTTAGGTAACCATTCGTGTTCCCATAGAAGTCCCAGATTATAGCAAGACCAGCTGCTGTCTGGGAATGGCCCACAGACCCCGAGATCTGCCCAAGTTTGTGTTGGCAGCAGTGATCTGTTTGAAACTATCTCAGAATTGTAGGCTCACGGTGCTTGCTCCTGCTGTGAATGCAATGTCGTGCAAGCCTCTGACCCACCGCAGGTGTCAAACTTATTTGACCCATAATCAGCACAGGACTTGACACACATTCAGCAACAAAAGCCCCAGGCAATCCACATGTTGGGTGGGGTGGCTGATCTCCTCAGGCCAATGCTTCCTAATGGCCCTGTGGAGGGGTCTGAACAGTCAAGCTGGTGTGGTCTGAAGATTGCCGGGTAGGGGGGGCAGACTAAGTCACCAATGGTGGCTGCCCTTCCAGCCCTCATTCTGGTGCCAGGTAATGCAGACTTTCCAAGTATGAATCCCTGTTGGGTGAGGGAACTGACAAACAAAATGGATACAGTCAGACTCCCTCCCAGCAAGCCGTACAGTTTCTGGACTGCCTTAGCGACAGAGTCCCAGGTGGCCTTAGATACAGTGTCCTATACAACCTGTAGAATGCATACACACTGTGATTGATAGTGTGATTGATTATAGTACCTGGCCTTAAGTCACTACTGTGCACCTTGTTATAAGAACAGTCTCGCTTGTGGAGGCTGGGGAGCTGGAGTTGTGCCTGTGCCTTGCTGTGTCCTGCTATGCCTGAATAAAGCTATGTGGCATCTGCCTACAGCTCCTCACATATTCTTCCAGCTGCCAGAACCACGCACTTCAAGCTTCGGTACCCGAACCTGCAGAACAATCTCGTGCAAGCCTCTGACCCACCGCAGGTGTCAAACTTCTTTGATTTTAAAAATTGACTCACAAATATAGAGGACAATTTGGTGATGGACAAAGGGGATGGGAGTTGAGGGGCTGGGGAAACAGGATAAAAGGTTAAAGAAGCACAGATTAGTCTATGGCCATGCTACCCTGAACAAGCCCAATCTCGTCTGATCTCAGAAGCTAAGCAGGGTTGGGCCTGGTTATACTTGGATGGGAGACCACCTAGAGAGACCACCTAGGAAGACCAGGTCCTGGAGGCCTAAAAAAATAAGGGATTGTAAGCTGACAAGGTCCTTGCAATCTGTGAGATAAACCAAGGGTTGCCTCACTTAAAAAAAAAAAAAAGCACAAATTAGTTGATAGACGATCACAGGGATGGGGAGCATGGTATAGGGAATGCAGTTGGCTTTAATATATCGGCTAGGTGGAAAACCAGAGGAGAGAAGGAGCAAATAGAGGGATAGTTTATAAAGTATATAAATGTCTAACCGATGTACTCTATACTTGAAACTAATTTTAAAAAGCTAAAAAAAACACTTTATTTGATTTTATTAATCTTACCTAGGTAATTTTAATAAAATTAAGATTAAATATCAAATACAAATTTATAATTAATAAATGAATAATTTTAATAAAGTTTTTAAATGAAGCTGAATATATTAGTTAAAAATATAATAAAATGTCAGTATTTTTTTTTTAAATCAAAACCATTAACAAAACCATTAACCATTCGATGTTCATTTAGTTGCCAGTGTAAAGAAGTGATATCAAACTTCATACGGGTTGTCTAGAACTATGTACATACAACTTAAGAGTAATATGAATGGTTCAGTATTGCTAAATTTCCTTCAGATGTCAACACGGTGCAAACACCATGCTAATTTCCAAGTTAGAATGAGAGCACAAAGAAAAACAAGAAAATGGACCCTCAGTATTACTGGGAAATATTTCAATATGCAAAAATATATTGTTTTCCTGATGTTTGAGAAGAAGGACTTGAAAAGTGAGCCTTTTCTTTTACTTTAGTACTTCTGCCATTCGAATTCTCTTAGGACTCAAAAGAAGTGTCTATTTTTAATATTGCCAATGGCATAAATCATAAACATTCACAGCACTGAGATATGATTGCCTTTAGTTTTGAGGACTTCATTCCTGTGGGGCCAAAGTGGCATCAGGCATAAAAGTGAACACTTAGCACAGCAGTTTGCTTTGTAATAGCACTGAGCAACAGGGCATGAGTGCAAGAGTTACCCATATGTTCTTGCATACATTTTTATGTATGTATAGTTGTGGTATTGGAATCCTCTGAAGCATGAGCGCCAGGGCAGGTACACCTCTTGCCCAGGTCTGAGAATGGTACTAGCAAAGATAAGCATTAAGTGTGGGAAATACCAAGGATATGAACTCCAAGAAGAGACTTCAAGAAACAAAAATTTATTTTATGGATTTAGAGTTTGCTAGAGGGTGGGTGATGTAAACACCCTAAACTACCTCCCTTTAAAAATACCTAGATAACTCCACATTGCTTATTAATAATTTGTATGTATTCTGCAAATTGTTTTTTTTTCCTCCACTCAGTATTGTTTTCAAAAATGTACCCAGGTTGATACATATGATTAACCCAGGTTCACTCATTTTAATAATGTATAACATTCTGTGGTATTAATATACTTTAATTTATTTATTTATTTATTGGTGGACATTTATTTTGCTTCCATTTTTTTGACTATTAAAAATGAAAGCTAAGAAATATTCATGTATGCTTCCTTGTGCAAATTGTGAGTTTCTCTAAGATATAACCCCCCAAAAGTGTTTAGGTTAAAGAGGTATGCATATCATTTACTTTCTTGATATTGTCAAATTGCACCAATTTGCAGTCTATCACCAGCATATAAGAGTCCTTATTTCTCAGCACGCTAGCCGTAACAGGGTAATATTAAGCTAATGATAGGTATAAAACCATTTTTATTATTTCAATTAGTATTTCCCTGATTACTAGTGAGGTTGGTTATTTTTCATATGTTTATTGACCTTTCAAGGTTCTCCTTCAATAAAATGCTTATTTAAATACTTCATCCATTTTAGAAATATCATGTTTTTATGAAAACGAATATTTGGATAATTGTTCACATCATTTCCTAACACTTAGCATACTTTGTTTCTTTTTTCAATTTTTAATTTTAAAAATTTGACAATATGTGTCTTTGATTTAAGATTATATAAAAAAGTTACAGATGAGAAATCTCACTCCTAGTTGAACCCCATTAAGTTCAGTGCCTTGCCAACTCTCCATTGATATTCATTTTTCAATTTACCATTTTGATGTTTATTTATTCTATATTTTTATATTTTATGTGCATTCTTTATTCTTTATTTCTTTTTTCATTAATGAAAATTGTTGGCATGACATTGGTTAATAAAATCAAATAGGATTCAAGTGTACAATTCAATAATAGGTCATATGCATATTGCATTGTGTATTCAACTCCCAAATTTAAATTTCCTTCTATTACCAAATATATGATTCCCTTAACACAATCTACTGCCTCCCTCCCACCTTCCTTCTGGTAACCACTGTCCATGTTCATGTGTTTCTGTTTGTCATGTTTGTTTGTTACTTTTAGTTTTATATCCCACATATGAGTAAAATCATACGGTTCTCAGCTTTTTCTGTCTGACTTATTTCGTTTAGCATGATAATCTCAAGATCCATCCATGTAGTCCCAAATGGCAGTATTTCATTTTTTCTTATGGCTGACTAATAATTCATTGCATATATGTACCGTATCTTTATCCATTCATCTATTGATGGACACATTAGTTGTTTCCATGTCTTGGCCACTGTGAAAAATGCTGCTATGAACATTGGGACACATATTTCTTGTGGATAAATGTTTTCAAGTTTTTGAGTAAATACCCAGAAGAGGGATTGTTCAGTCATATGATAATTCTATTCTTAGTTTTGAGGAAACTCCACACTGTTTTCCATAGTGGCTGTATCAATTTACATTCCCATCAGTAGTTTATGAGAGTTCCTTTTTCTCTGCATCCTCTCCAGCATTTGTTATTACTTGTCCTGTTGATTATAGCTATTCTAACAGGTATGAGATGGCATCTCATTGTAGTTTTGATTTGCATTTCCCCAATAGATAGTGAAGTTAACTATCTTTTCATATGTTTGTTAGCCATTTGTATGTCTTCTTGGGAGAAGTGTCTGTTCAGGTCTCCTGCCCATTTTTTAATTGGATTGTTTGCATTTTTATTGTTGAGTAGTATGAGGTCTTTATATATTTTGGAAATTAGACTTTCATCGAAGGCGTTGTTTGCAAATATGTTCTCCCATTCAAATGGTTGCTCCTTGCCTTTGAGACCAAATTCATAAAATCCTCTCTAAATCCAAGGTCCATGAGTTTAGTACCTGTATTTTCTTCTATGCAATTTATTGTTTCAGGTCTTATATTTAGGTCTTTTACCCATTCTGAGTTAATTTTGGTGCATGGTGATAGACAACAGTCTAGTTTCATTCTTTTGCATGTGGCTTTCCAATTTTCCCAAAACTATTTATTGAAGAGGCTTTCCTTTCTCCATTGAATTTTTTTGGGGGGGCCTTCTTTGTCTAAAATTACTTGCCCATATACACTAGGATTTACTTCTGGGCTTAATTCTGTTCAATTGGTCTGCGTGTCTGTTTTTCTGCCAATACCATGCTGTTTTGATTATTGACGCTTTGTAGTATAAATTGATGTCAGGCAGAGTGATGCCTCTGGCCTTGTTATTTTCCTCAGGATTGCTTTGGCTATTTGGGTTTTTTTGTCCTTCCATACAAATCTGAGGATTTTTTGCTTTGTTTGTTTAAAGACTGCTGTTGGGATTTTGATGGAGATTGCATTAAATATGTATGATGCTTTAGATAATAAAGTTCTTTTATCTACATTCTTTATTTCTTATTAAGCATTAAGTGTGGAAATATCAAGGAAAGGAACTCCATAAAATAAAAAGACAACTCAGGTTAAGAAACTACTATTGCCATAAATTTAGAAGTTCTCTCTTCGTTTTTCCTAGATTGAGTTCATCAACCTCTCCATTCCTAGAGATAACCACAATTATGAATTTGCTTTTCTTTATATTTTACCCCTATCTATGTCTTTATTCTACCATCATATTTCATTGATAGTTCCATTGAGTATGGGATTCTAGGTTAGAAATATTTTTCCTTCAGCATTTTAAAAATATCATTTCATCTTCTTCTAATTTCAGCGCTGCTAATGAAACATCTATTGTTGATATTAATCATTTCTCATGAGTCTCCAGTGTTATCTCTTTCCTCCCCACTCTCTGGACGCTTGAAGAATCTTGCAATCTCTAACATTCTTAAAATTCACAATAATGAAACCATATCAAAGTATATTTTCACCTAATGTGATGGACAGTTTTTGTGCCTATGCAACACAGAAATTTGTTTCCTTCAGTTTTTCATTTACGGTTTATTTATTTTTATTATGGTGACATTAGTTAATGAAATCCATTAAGTTTCAAGTGTACAACTAAACAGTAAGGCATATATATATTTACACTGTGTTCACCTCCCATAGTTAGATTTCTTTCTGTCATCACATATCCAACCCATTTTACCCCATTGGCCTCTTCCTCCTCCTCTCCCCCTACCCTCTGGTCTATTATCCAAGTTCATGAGTCTCTGTTTGTTCGTCCTGTTTGTTCACTGCCTTTAGGAATATATCCCACATATAAGTGATATCATGAGGTATTCAACATTTCCTGTCTGGCTTATTTCGCTTAGCATGATTAACTCAAGGTCCATCCATGTTGTTGCAAATGACAGTATTTCATCTCTTCTTATGGTTGAGTAATATTTCATTGTATATATGTACCACAGCTTCTTTATCCAATCATCTACTGTAGGATACTTCGGTTGCTTCCACGTCCTGGCCACCATGAATAATGCTGCTATGTATATTGGTGCGCAAATATCTTTTAGGATATATGATTTCAAGTCTTTGGGGTAAATACCCAGTAGAAGGATTGCTATATCATATGGTAGATCAATTCTTAGTTTTTTGAGGAACCTCCATACTGTTTTCCATAGTGGCTGTACCGATTTGCAGTACCACCAGCAGTGGATGAGAGTACTTTTTTCTCCGCATCCTCTCCAACACTTGTTATTACTTGTCCTGTTGATAACAGCTATTCTAACAGGTGCGCGATGGTATCTCATTGTGGTTTTGATTTGCATTTCCCTAATAGCTAGCAATGTTGAGCATCCTTTCGTATGTTTATTGGCCATTTGTATGTCTTCTTGGGAGAAGTGTCTGTTCAGGACCTCTGCCTATTTTTTAATCGGATTGTTTGTTTTTTTTTTGTTTTTATTGAACTGTAAGAGTTCTTTGTATATCTTAACTATTAAGCCCTTATCGGAGGTGTTGTTTGCAAATATATTTTCCCATTTGGATGGCTGTCTTTTTATCTTGTTAACAGTTTCTTTTGCTGTGCAGAAGCCTTTTAGTTTGGCGTAGTCTCATTCATTTATTTTTGTTTTTATGTCCCTTGCCTTTGAGGTCAAATCCGTAAACTCCTCTTTAAGTCCAAGATCCTTGAGTTTAGTTCCTATGTTTTCTTTATGCATTTTATTGTTTCAGGTCTTATATTCAGGTCCTTAATCCATTTTGAGTTGATTTTGGTGTGTAGTGATAGACAACAGTCTAGTTTCCTTCTTTTGCAGGTGGCTTTCCAGTTTTCCTAGCACTATTTATTGAAGAGACTTTCCTTTCTCCATGTATGTTTTTCACTTTTTGTCCAAAATTATTTGCCCATATAAACATCGATTTACTTCTGAACTCTCATTTCTGTTCCACTGGTCTATGTGTCTGGTTTTCTGCCAATACCAAGCTGTTTTGATTATTGTCGCTTTGTAATATAATTTGAAGTTGGGCAGAGAGATGCCTCAAGTCTTGTTCTTTTGTCTCAGGATGGCTTTGTCAATTCGGGGTCTTTTGTGCTTCCATAAAAATCTGATGATTTTTTGGGATTTTGATGGGGATTGCATTAAATCTGAATGATGCGTTAGGTAATATGGTCATTGTACTATGTTTATTCTTCCAATCCAAGAACATGGAAAATTTCTCCATTTCTTTATATCTTCTTCAATTTCTTTTAATAGAGTCTTATAGTTCTCATTATATAGGTCCTTCATATGTTTTATTAAATTTAATCCTAGGTATTTTATTCTTTTTGTCGCAATTATAAAAGGTATTATTTTTTTCCACTTCTTTTTCTGACACTTCATTATTAGAGTATAGGAATGCTATGAATTTTTGAACATTGATTTTGTATCCAGAGACTTTGTTGTATTTGCTTATTGTTTCTAGTATTGTTCTTGTGGAGTCTTTAGGGTTTTCTATATAGAGAATCATGTCATCTGCAAATAGTGACAGTTTGACTGCTTCATCACCTATTTGGATGCCTTTTATATCTTTCTCTTGGCTGATTGCACTCGCTAGAAACTCCAATGTTATATTTAATAAAAGTGGCGATAATAGCCTTACCTTATTCCTGATCTTAAAGAGAAGGTTTTTAGTTTTTCATCGTTAAGTATAATTTTGGCTGAGCATTTGACATAAATGGCCTTTATTATGTTAAGGTACTTTCCTTCTATGCCTATTTTGTTAACTGTTTTGGTCATAAATGGATACTGTGTCTTGTCGAAGGCTTTTTCTGCATCTATTGATATGATCATATGTTTCTTATTTTTTAATTTGTTTATGTGGAGTATCACATTAATTGATTTGTATATCTTGAACCATCCCTGTTCCTCTGGGATTAAGCTCACATGATAGTGGTGTATAATATTTTTAATATGTAGCTGTATTTGGTTCACTAGTATCTTATTTATGTTTTTTTGCATCTATGTTCATGAGAAATATTGGTCTGTAGTTATCTTATTTTTATCTTTATCAGGTTTTCATTCCAAAATAATGCTAGTCTCATAAAATGAGTTAAGAAGTATTGGTCCCTCTTTGATTTTTTTGGAAGGGTTTGAGGAGAATAGGTATTAAATATTTGAATGTCTGGTAGAATTCCTCTGGTGAAGCCATCTGGTCCTGGACTTTTACTTTTTGGTTGTTTTTTGATGATTGTGTCAATTTCCATATTGCAGATCGGTCTATTCAGATTTACCTGTTCTTGATTCAGTCTAGGAAGGTTGTATTTTTCTAAGTACTGTTCCATTTCTTGCAGGTTATTAAATTTGGTGTTATATACTTTTTCATAGTATTCTTGTATGATCCTTTGTATTTCTGTGGTATCTGTTGTAATTTCCCCTCTTAGATCCCTGATTTTATTTATGTGTGTAATTTCTCTCTCTCTCTCTCTTTTTTTTTTTTTTTTAGTGAGTCTAGCCAGGGATTTGTCAATTCTATTAACCTTCTCAAAAAACCAACTCTTTGTTTCATTTATATGTCCTACTGTTTTTTGTTTGTTTCTTTTGTTTTCAATTTCATTTATTTCTACTCTATTTTTGGTTATTTCTTTCCTTCTGCTGACTTTAGACTTCATTTGTTCTTCCTTTTCTAGTTTTTTTAAGATGAAGCATAGAGTGATTATTTGGGTTTGTTCTTGTTTTTGGAGATAGGCCTGTAATGATACGAACTTTGCTCTTATGACTGCTTTTGTCATGTCTCAAATGTCCCATCATTATCATTCATTTCTATGTAATTCTTGATCTCTCTTATTTCTTCTCTCACCCAGTCATTTCTCAGTAGCATGTTGTTTAATCTCTATGTATTTGTGATTTTCCTGATTTCTTTTTGCAGTTGATCTCTAGTTTTAAAGCATTATGATCAGAGAATATGGTTGGTAAGATTTCAACCCTTTTATATTTGTTGAGGCTATCTCTGTGTCCCAGTATGTGGTCGATTCTTGAGAATGTTCCATGTGAACTAGAGAAGAATGTATACGCAGCTGTTTTGGGATGGAAGGCTCTGTAAATGTCAACTATGTTCAGTTGGTGTAATGTGTTATTTCAGGATATTATTTCCTTATTGATTTTCTGTTTGGATAATCTGTCCATATTCAACAGTGAGATATTTAGGTCCCCAATATGATAGTCTTTTGGTCTGTTTCTCCTTTTAGTTCTATTAGTAATTCTTTTACATATTTCGGGGCTCCCTGATTGGGAGCATAGATATTACCAAGTGTTATGTCTTGTTGGCACATGATTCTCTTTATCACTATGAAGTGTCCCTCAGCATCTTTCTTTACCTTTTTTATTTTGAATTTTATTTGAATTGTTTTTTGATCCAATCTGCAACTCTGTGCCTTTTTATTGGTGAGTTCATGTCACCATTTCACTTTTTTGGTGATTATTGAAATATGAGGTCTTCTTATAGCCATTTTATCTTTTGCTTTCTGGTAGCTCAGTGTTTCCATTGCTTCCTTATCCTTGTATTTCTGTTTTCTTGTTGTTTTTTTTGTTTTTGTTTTTGTTTTTTTGGTTTTTCTCTCTGGTCCTTCTTGTTATGTTATATACTTCAGTTCCGAATCTTTGGTGTGCGGTTACCATTACAAATACATAAAGGATAGTTTTATATATATATATATATATACACACACACATATATATGTGTGTGTGTATATATATATATAATATATATATATATATATATAAAACTATATATATCCTTAAGCTTATAATGCTCTGTTCTTAGTAATAGTTGTACTCCTCTGCTTCTATCTGTCTGCTAGTCACCTTATTATTAATTATGCATTTTTTTATTACTTTGTTTCAGGTGTGCTCATCCCTCTCAATATTTCTTGTAATATAGGCCTCATGGTGGAGAGAATTCCCTCAATTTTTGTATGTCTAGATAGGTCTTAATTTATCCTTCATATCTAAAGGAGAGCTTAGCTGGATACAGTAATTTAGGCTGGTAATTCCAGTCATTTAATAGTTTGAATATTTGATTCCACTGTTTTCTGACTTGTAAGGTTTGTACTGAGGAATCTGATGATAATCTAATGGGTTTCCTTTAGAGGTTACTGTCTTTTTTTCCCTGGGTACCTTGAAAATTCTGTCTTTGTCATTGATTTTTGATAATTTTAATACAAAGTGTCTTCATGAAGTCCAATTTGGGTTGAGATAATTGGATGTTCTGTTGATTTCTTGAATTCTAAGCTCCAGCTCATTCCTTAGATTTGGGAAATTCTCGTCAACTATTTGTCTCAAAATGCTTTCTAGTCCCTGGTCCTTTTCCTCCCCTTTGAGAATGCCCATTATTCTTATGTTTCCTCTCGCGATGATATCAGCTAGTTCTTGTATTTCTTTCATTATTTTTCATTCTTTGATTTCTCTTTTCTTCCTTCTGATTTATTTCTAGATTTCTGTCTCCGATATCACTGATCCTTTCCTCTCTTTGCTCGACTCTATTTCCCAAGCTTGCTATTTCATTTTTTACCTCTTTCAGTGTGTTCTTCATCTTCAGAAATTCTATTCAGTTATTTTAGAGGGTTTCAATCTCCTTGCTAAAGAACTCATTCTGCTCATCTAGCTGTTTTTTTTCAATTCCTGAAATTATTGATATGAATTGTTTCAGATCTCACTGTGTTATATCAGAAGTACCATCCTGAATTCTTTGTCATTTTAATTGCATATTTCTAAGTCTGTAAGCTTATTTTCTGTAGATTTTTTTCTTTCTTTCTGAGATGCCTGGTCCCCTTGGTTGTTCATGATGTTTAATGGACTATTTCTCCACCTGCACATCAATGGAAGTGTATTTTGCTTTTTTTTTTTCCATAAAGAAGATTTATTACATAAAGGTCTCTCTTTAGCGCGTTGCAAAGAAGGCACTTTTCTTTTGATTTCCTTTAGTTGTCATCTAAGCGTCTTGGATCCCTGCTTTATATAAAGCCTTAATAATGCCTTTTTTTTCTTTTACATGTTTAATCATGCTTGCTAATCTCAGTCTTAGTCTCTGTCAGTGCTAGCTCAGATTCCTCCAGGGCTCCGTGGAGTTCGTTCTCAGAGGATATAGGGGGAGGGCCCCTCTGGGTTGGGGGATGCAGTCTGTGGCTCAGCCTCAGTTTTGCAACCTTGTCTGGTAAAAATCAACTGTCGTTTCTCTGCCATCCCTGTTTCTCTGCTGTCCTTGCTTCACTGATTTCTTCCCTGATGACTGTGCAGTGTTACCAGCCATGTGGAGCTTCCAGCTCTACCTAGCAGAGCTGTTTAGGAAACTCACCACACCTTCTCCCCTCCCCTTCTTCCTGCACTGAGCTCCAGCTGTGAGAAGCAGCTTCCTTGTTTCTCCCAGTCTACCTCCGACACCCGGGGTTCTGACCTGTGGTAGCGCTTACGTGCAGATCCCATGCTCAGATGTGCTGGTGTGCAGTTGGGTGTTTTTATGTTGAGTTTTAGATGTTCAGTGAATTGTTGTTTCAAGGAGAGAGATCTGGGGTCATCTCTCACTCCACCATGTTTCTTCTGACTCAGGTTATATATTAATAAGTGTTGTTCATATAAATTTAAAAAAAAATAGAGGAAATGTGAATTTACAGTTCTGGATGCTGAAAGTTAGAGTTTAGTGGTCCAACATGGTTGAGTTCTGGTGAGAGCCCTCTTTTGGCTTGTGGACTGCTGACTTCTTGTAATATCACATGGTGGGAGAGTAGAACAGAGAAAGCAAGCTCTCTTATGAATCTTATAAAAGCATTAATTGCATTTATGAGGGCTCTACCCTTATGACCTCATCTAATCCTAATTATCTTTCAAAGGCCCCACTTCTAAAAACCATCACATTGAGTAGGAGGGTTTCAGTATATGAATTTTGGGGGGACACTAATATTTGGTGTATATTAGCACCTATGTGTATATACTTAAATATTACTTTGTTTTGCCAAATTAAAAACTTTACATGAATGGCCGTCCTATTGTGTTACACTGGGACTTGCTTCTACAATTCCTTTGAGATACAAGGTTGATTTATACTGCAGTATAGAATTTATTGTGTGAATATATAATTTATCTATTCTACTATTAATGATATTAGTTTTTTTCTACTTTTTTGATATTATGAACATTGCTGTTATGAACCTTCTTATACATGCTTTCTGTTCTATATTTCTAGGCCCATTTTATTTTATTTTATTTTTTTACTCAATAACAGAGGCCTCCAGTTGCTTCCCAATAGACATTCTTCCCTTCTTCCTTTAGTAGAACTCTGATTTTCAGCTGAGCATATAACTACCCAGAATAGAGACGTTATTTTCAGTTCTCTTGCTAAAATGATGACATAAATGTTGGTCTGGACGTTATGGAAGGCTGCTTAAAAAAAGTTGACTACTGAGAGGTTTCCCTTTGTACTTGCTGCTACTTAGAATGTAAGTTAGATAGTGGAAATCTAGTAATCATTTTTACTTTTAGGTAAGGAAACCACATGTTGGTATATTAGAGCAGAAAGAAAGGATTCTGATTTCCCAAGGACACTGTGGACTTCCAAATTTCAGACTTCTTTATTGTGAGAAAATAAATCTTTGTGTATTTAAACTACTATTTTTCAATCTGTGTAATTGCAGCTAAGTACAGTTCCTTACTGAACACACTTTCAATTTTTTTTAATTTGATAATCTGTTTCTGATATTTGACCATACAAAAATATTTTGAATTTTTGGTTTATCTCTCAAGTTTCTTAATTCATTGATACCTCTTAGAGAAAAATCATTATTTCAAAATGTCAATTATTCCCCCAAGGAATAAGAGATTTTTGATAGTAATACTTGATAGTCCCTAAGAAAACATAGCAGTTATTTTATTTCTAACATGAAACCTCTTCCTTTAACAAGTGTTTCCATGGAAAGAAAGATTACAGAGGATGATGTAAGCATTACCTGGGAAGTTGTGATTAATCTTACTACACACTTTTTCTATCTACATATATATTTCTCCCAGTTCCACCCTCTGACTCCCCTCAGAATTTACCATTATCATTTTACTATTTATCATTTTGTGGCTCTGAAAATAAGATTATTAAGTAATATATTATTAGATTTACTTGCTTTTGAGTGTATAAAATGATAGCTTACTATATTTTGTCTTCTGAAATATGCTTTTCTTTATTTAAATTAAGTTTCCAAGTTCATCTGTGATTTAATGAGTCACTAAAAGCATGATTTAGAGTAGAATAAGCTGTCATAATAGACAAACCCTCAAATCTCAATATCATAAAATGATAGAACTTCATTTCTCTCCTGTATAAAGTCTGAAATGCATGCTTTAATAGCAGATGGCTCTTATCTAAATGGTAAATTAAGAATTTAGAATTCCTCCATCTTATCCTGTATGTCTTCAACATAAGGTTTCTTAAGTTTCCATACTTATCTTCCCCCTAACTGCAGAGGAAGGAAAAACATGGAGGATTCATGCAAGATATTTCCATGTGTCAGGTCCAGAAGTGGCACACATGACTTCCTCTTGTTTTCCATTTGAGAAAGCTCACTCACATGGTGTAGCAGTCATGGAGGTGTGCTTTTCAGATCTCCCTCCAACACAGAAGCTGCTGGAAGGAATGCAGTGAGCTGACAGTTTCCAGCTGCAGCACCTTTAGGATCTATCACAACAGCAGAGCTATGGCCAGACTTTTCCCATACAGTTCCCAACCAACGACTGAGCACAACAAGTAGGCCTGGACATTCTGACCAGTGCAGAATTTATTGAAGGGCAAGCTTTGTGCTGGAACTTAACATTGGGCTGGTCAAAACTTTCTCAGAGCTGTGCTGCAATCTGAAGTTCTCCTTACTCGGTCATCCTTCCTTCCCTTCTCTTTTCATAAGAGTCAGACCTGCATTATGGTTTGAGGGTTCTCCCTGCTTACTCTTGCTCCCTCTGCCCTCTGTCATTCACAGAGCTCACCCTCAATAAAACTCTTTTACTCTTATTTCTGTCTTTGTTTTGGCTTTCCAGAAGATCTTAACTGATACCTACAATCACATGTAAATACAAGGGAGACTAGAAAATGTAATATCGCTGTATGCCCAGGAGAGGAGGAAATAGATGCATCGACTAGTCAGTCAGCATCTGCCATAATTTAGCTCATTTATTTTGATTTTTATTGTGTAGTTCCATATATATTAAATATTTAGAATAGATAAATACAGAATACAGAAAGCAGATTAGTGGTTGCCTAGAGCTGGGGTGGTGGTAGAGGGTGGCACAAGGATGGGTAATAATTGCTAATGGATACAGGTCTTATTTTTTGGGTGATGAAAGTGTTCTAAAACTGATTGTGGTGATACTTGTACACATCTGAATACACTAAAAACCACTGAATTGAATATTTTAAATGGGTAAGTTGTATATTATGTGAATTATATATCAGTAAAACTTTTTTAAAAATAAATAAAAATAATTTTTAAAATGAATTTACTTTCTAGTAATTGATACCACTTCCTCATGAAATATTTATTTATGAGAAATGTTCTTGTATCTTTTTGACCTAAATTTTTTCCCTTTCTCTCAGAAATCAAGCTCATTCCTCTGACTAATAATCACATCTTATCCTGAAAGAATCTGTTCTGCTTCCTTTTTAAAATTAATTTTTAAAAAATTTTCTATTACAGTTGACGTTTAATATTATTTTATATTGCCTTCAGTTGTACAGCTTAGTAGTTAGACATTTGTATAATTTATGAAGTGATTCCACTGATTAGTCTAGAACCCACCTGGCACTATACATACTTATTACAATATTATTGACTATATTCCTTATGCTGTACTTCACATCCCTGTGACTATTTTGTAATTACCAATTTGCACTTCTTAATCCTTTCACCTTTTACCCAGACTCCAACCTCCTTCCCATTTGGCAACCATCAGTTTGTTCTCTGTATCAATGAGTCTATTTCTGTTTTGTTGTTGTTGTTGTTGTTTATTTTGTTCTTTAGGTTCTATATATAAAGCTCAATATTTTTATTGATGTATGATAGTCTTTTGTTAAATACCACGATCTTTAAATACCACAAATTTTATTAATTTTCCTGTCAATGGACAATTGAGTAGTTCTGAATTTGGGTTTTTTTGTTTGTTTCTTACTCTTAAAAACATTACTGCCATGAAGAAGCTTGTACATATTCTGCAACATAATTGTGAGAGTTTCTCTTAGTTATGTGTACTCACAAGTGGTGTTGTTAAACTATAAGATGCACACTTGTTTAATCTTGTGAGATTATGCTCCATTATTTTCCAAAGGAATTGTATCAATTTATACCCATGCCCGCAAAATATAAAGTTTCCTTTGGTCCACATTTTCTCCTCACTTGTTTTGTTACACTCTTAATTTTTGTCATTATTGTGGCATATAAGATAATATTGGAAATAAATAATAATTTTAATTTGTTCTCCAATGTTTTAGGATCTGGTACAGAAGCTTTATAAACATTTGTCCTAGTATAGCCAGCCCCTCTCTATTAACTTATTTATACCATTCTTCCCAGTCAGGTCTATCTCTGTTTATTTTTCCTCCATTGTTACCATTTATCATCTTTTGCTCCCACAGAAAGGGATTTTTTTGCTTAGTCTTCTTGTTTTAATAATTTCTAATCCTTTTCATATTAAAAGCAAAATTTCATCTCTCATTTTTGTTTGATTAAGATTCATCTCAGAACACTCTTACTCAAAGACAATTAAAACCACATTAAATAAATAAAAGAAACTGGAAAAAGGGGAGCCACATAATGCACACAACTCAGCAAAATTTCATAGTTTTCCTGTTCCAACACACAGCTCACTGAATACATACATACATAAATACAAACACATGTGTATATGATACATGTGTGTATATATAACTGTGTGAATATATACATATATGTATGTACATATGCACAATACTATAACATAAATATATAAACACATATATGTATTATTATGCATATTTACATATATGTACATTATATATATGGTATAGATACATAGATAGATTGATAGATTGATAGATGATAGATAGATAGATAGATAGATAGATAGATAGATAGATAGATACATTCGAGGTACCTAACACAACATTGAAACTATTGAGAGTATATTAGGTTAGTGTCACTGAACAGTACTGGAATTTCTAACAGAAAAACAGGTGTTAAGTACCTCATGTTTCACTTTTAGAGTCTACATCTCCACTAGATGTTAGAGGCTGCCGCCTCCTTATATGGCTTGCTTAGATTTGCCATTGTGCATAATTACTACTCTTATCTCTCATAAATCCAAAGAACAAGACTTAAAGAAAGGTAAAGTCTCCTTTGGGCAGATTGTTATGTTTGTGATCAAAGGTATGTTCTCTTCTTCTCAGTTGCTCCAGATTTTGGAGCCACTGAAGGGATTAAAGACTACGGAATTGTTGGAGACTACCACTGCATATAGCATAATCCTGAACTTTGGCAGAATCTTGAACTTCATCAGAATGTGGGAGAAGGAGCTGACCAATGCCTAGGACAGCAGTATAAAAGAGAGCCCTCATCAGTGTGGCCTATGAGAGCTACCTTCTCTCCAAAGAATCCAAAGCCAAGAAGCCAGAGCAACAATTACAACTAAGCAATGAAAGGAGATCAACATCACCATGAACCTAGTGTAATGGCACACTAGGCATTCTCAACTTTTTTCTTTATACCAATTGCAAAGAATATCGAATGAATGGAGTTAAAAGAGCAGACCTTGTGCTCCAACTCAATCTTTGGGCCATGAGAATTCCCTCCATGCAAACTGCTAGAGATACAAGTTTAGCTTTTTCTCTGGGGAGAACAGAAAGGCTTTGGATTTCATATAACATCAACTTTGTAAAAGGAATAGGACTAAGTCATAAAAACTTGAATAAAACCGCTTTAATAACTATAAGTGGCTGGGAATCCATGGACTTAAGATATTAATTTGAATTTCCTTTATCCCATGGCCACACTGAATATACAGCTATGCATAAAGAAATTCCATCTGAGAGAAACCCAGAAAAAAGTTGAGTGACTCCTACACATCAGGTGACAGAAAATACCCACACTGAAATGGCTTGAATCTAGTTGCTGATAGTGATCCTCCTCTTTGGGACACTGTTGGGTCTTAACACATTTTCAACCACTGACAGCCACTAAGAACAAAGACAATGGCTTGGACAATCACAGAGGTTTGAGAGGCAATCAGGAACTTGGCTGATTGACATGGTTCATGGCCTACATGAGACCAGTCTGTCAAGACTGGGAGAGTGGTTGTTTTATCTAATTCACTGAAACCAACACAGAGAGTCAAGGAAAATAAAGAAATAAGAGAATATGTTCCAAACAAAAGAACAAAATAAATCTCTAGTAACCAATCTTAATGAGAAAAAGATAAGTGAATTACCCAGAAGAGATTTCAAACTAACAGTCATAAAGATGCTCACTGAGGTCAGGATAGCAATGCATGAACAATGTGAGGATTTTAACAGAGATATACAATATAAAAAAAGTACCAAACAAATCATACAGCTGAGCAATATAATAATTGAGCTGAAATATTGGATAGTGGGGTTTAACTATAGGCTAGATCAAGCAGAAGAGAGGATTGGGAAACTCTAAAACAGGGAAGTGGAATTCATCCAATTAGAAGAGAAAAAATAAAAAAAGAATTAAAAAGGTAAAGTTAGCTTAAGGAACACCATCAAACAGCCCAGTATATAGACTATAGGGGTCTCAGAATGCAAAGAGAGAGGGAAAGGGAGAGGAAAGCTTATTTGAAACATAATGGCTGAGAAATTCCTTAACTTGGAGAATGAAACAGACATCCAGATCCAAAGAGTACCAAAAAAGAATTCAGAGACTCACATCCAGACTCATTATAATTAAATTGTCAAAAGTTAAAGACAAAGAAAGAATCATAAAAGCAAGAGAAAGCAAAGTTTTCCATATAAGGGAGCCTCCATAAAACTGTCAGTGGATTTTTCAGCAGAAACCTTACAGGCCAGAGGGGAGTAGGATGATATACTCTAAGTGCTGAAAGGAGAAAAAAAAAAGAAAACTTCCAACCTGGCAAAACTGTCCTTCAGAATTGAAAGAAAGTTAGTTTCCCAGACAAACAAAGTTTGAAGGAAATCATCACCATTAGAACAGCTTTATAAAAAATGTTAGTTGAAGTTCTTAAAGCTGAAACTTAAGGATACTAATTAGTAACATGAAAATATATGAAAGTATAAAATTCACTGGTAGAGATAAATATATAGTTAAATTCAGAATACTCTAAAATAGTAATGGTGGTAGATAAATAATTTATAGCTCTAAAAGTTAAAAGACAAAATTATTAACATAACTATAAATTATTAACATAATTTATTATTTATTATTAACATAACTATAAATTATTAACATAATTATTAACAAAATTATTAACATAACTACAATTAATTTGTTAATGGATGCACAATATAGTCATGCACTTCTTAATTATGGGGATACATTCTGAAAAATGCATTAGTAGGTAATTATGTCATTGTGAAAACACAATAGAGTATACATACTTACACAAACCTAGATGGTATAGCCTATTACACACCTAGGCTACGTGGTATAATTTATTGCTCCTAGGCTACAAACCTGTACAGCATGTTAATGTAGTGAATATTATAGGAAATTGCAATACAATGGTAAGTATTTATGTATATAAACATGTGAACATAGAAAAGACAATAAAAATATGGTATAAAAAAACAAAAAAAAATGGTACACTTGTATAGGGCACTTACCATGAATGGAGCTTCCAGCAATGAAAGTTGCTCTGGGTAAGTCAGGGAGTGAGTGATGAGTGAATGTGAAAGCTTAAGACATCACTGTATACTACACTGTACATTTAGGCTACACCAAATCTATAAAAAAAATATTTGTTTTTTCAATAATGAATTTACCCTATCTTACTGTAGCTTTTCTACTTTATAAACTTAATTTTTTAAAACTTAGCCTAAAACACAAACACATAAGTTTTTCCTATTTTTACATTTTTTTTATTTTTATTTTTTTACTTTTTAATTTTTTTTGTTGTTGTTAAAAACTAAGACACAAACATACACACTAGCCTAGGCCTACACAGGATCAGGTTCATCAATATCACTGTCTCTCACTTCCATATCTTGTCCCACTGGAAGGGCTTCGGGGAGCAATAACACACATGAAGCTGTCATTTTCTGTGATAACAATGCTTTCTAGAATATCTCCTGATGGACCTAACTCAGGATCTTCTTGGGGAGGTGTCACTATTTTCAGAAATATGTTCATGGCGGTTTGCTCAGTTTATTCCTTATTTTCATCATAGATTTGCCTGTAAGCAGATAACATACCATGAAC
The DNA here is from genome assembly GCF_000151845.1 of Pteropus vampyrus. Lineage (NCBI taxonomy): Eukaryota > Metazoa > Chordata > Mammalia > Chiroptera > Pteropodidae > Pteropus > Pteropus vampyrus. The sequence goes on along the minus strand of NW_011889168.1, from coordinate 77,044 downwards.
ATTCCTCTTTATTAATGAAAACCTTTCAGTATCAGGGTCCATGTTTTTAAACTTTCTAAGGAGATTGTTGAGGTCTGCAAAAGTTTCTGCTAAACATTTCACTGGAATTTTCTTGGGGGTTCTTTTTTTATTCTCCCACAGTTTATTTTTCTCTTGCCTCTTCTTCAGCTATGTGTTGCTATTCCAGTTCCAATAACTCATTAGTCTATTCTTTAGGAACCACTTCTAGCAGTTCCTCAATGTTATACACATCCATACTCAGTTAAGTTGTTTGCCATCTAAACCACAGCCTTGTTGATTTTTGCAACCTTTGTGCTATGACATTATGACAGCTATAATGTCATTAGGCTATAGGGACTTTTCAGCTTCATTATAATCTTATGGGATCACAATTGTATAAGCAGTGCATTGTTGGCCAAAACATCATTATGTGGACCATGACTGTATTGTTAAAATGTCTATACTACCCAAAGAAATCTACAGATTCAATATAATTCTTATCAAATTCCAATGGCATCTTTCACAGAATTTTTTTAATCCTAAAATTTGTATGGAACCACAAAAGACCCTAGCTGCCAGAACAGTCTTGAGAAAGAAGAACAAAGTTGAAGGCATTATACTTCCTAATTTCAAATTATATTACAAAGCTATAATAACTAAAACAGTATGGTTTTGATCAGTGAAACAGAATTGAAAGCCCTGAAATAAACCCATGCATATATGGTAAATTAATTTTCAACAAACAAGCCAAGAATATACAAAAGGGAAAGGATAGTCTCTTCAATAAATGGTGTTAGGAAACTGGATATTTACATGCAAAAAAATGAAACTAGACCTGTATATTACACCATTCAAAAAAATCAACTCAAAATGGACTAAAGACTTGAACATAAGACCCAAAACTATATTACCCCTAGAAGAAAATATAAGGAGTGAACTACTTCACATCAGTCTTGGCAATATTTTTTTTTTGGTGTGACGTTAAAAGCAAAAATAAACAAATGGGACTACATCAGACTAAAAGTATTCTGCATGGAAGGAAATCATCAACAAAATTAAAAGGCAGCGTATGGAATGGGAGAAAATATATGCAAACCACATATCTGACAAAGTGTTACTACCAAAACATGAAAGGAACTCATACAATTCAATAGAAAAACAACAACAATAAAACCAATAACCCAATGAAAAAAATAGTCAAAGGGCCTGAATAAATATTTTTCCAAAGAAGACATACAAATGAAGACATACAAATGGCCATCAGGTACATAAAAAGGTGCTCGACATCACTAATCATCAGGGAAATGCAAATTGGAACTACAATGAGCCTCACACCTGCTAGGATGTCTATTATCAAAAAGAACCTAAGGGAACCTAAGTACATTGTTGGTGAAAATACAAATGGTACGGACAATATGAAAAACAGTATGGAGGTTCCTCAAAAAATTAAAAATAAAACTACTATATGATACAGCAATACTACTTCTGAGTATATATCCGGAGTAAACAAAATCATTTTCTCAAAAATATATCTGTACTTTCATGATTTTTTTTAACATTCAAAACGAAATTTATTAATATAATGTTTTGTTAAAACCAAATTGTAATTTGCCTCGTGAAGAGAGAATTGACTACCCAGAGTAGCTTCTTTCATGTTCATTGGGTCTGAATTATAATTATCACTGAGAAGCGTAGGTACAGGCTAATGATTAAGAATGTGAACTCGGGAGACAGACTGCCTAAGTCTTCCATTAACCAGCTTTTAAAAAAAATAATTTTTAAATTACAGTTGGCATATGATATTATATTAGTTTCAGGTGTACAACATAGTGGTTAGACATTTATGTAACTTACGAAATGATCACCTCAATAAATCTAGTACCCATTCGACACCATACATAGTTATAACAATGCTATCGACTATATTCTTTATGCTATATTTTACATCCTCATAACTATTTTGTAACTACCAATTAGTACTTTTTAATCTCTTCCCCTTTTTCATTCACCCCTCAACCCCCTACCCTTCTGGAAACCATCAAAATGGTCTCTATATCTATGAATTTGTTTCTGTTTTGTTTGTTCATTTATTTATTTTTCTTTAAATTTCATGTGTAAGCGAAATCATATGGCATTTGTCTTCCTCTGTCTGACTTACTCCATTGAGCACAATATCCTCTAGGTACATTCATGTTGTTGTAGATCACAAGATTTCATTCTTTTATATGGCTAAATAATATTCCATTGTATATATGTACCACCTTTTCTTTATCCATTTATCCATTCATGAACACCCAGGTAGCCTCCATATCTTGACTGTTGTGAATATTGTACAATGAACATATAGATTCATATGTCCCTTCAGAGTAGTGTTTTGAGTTTCTTCAAATAAGTGCCTAGAAGTGGAATAATTGGGTCCTTATTTGTCTCTTGTTGTAGTCTTTGTTTTAAAGTCTATTTTGTCTGATATAAGTATTGCTACCCCAGCTTGTTTGTTTGTTTGTTTTCATGAAACATCTCTTTTTCCATCCTTTCACCTTCAGTCTGTGTTTCTTTCCATCTGAAGTGAGTCTTTTGCCAGCAGCATATGTAAGGGTTTTATTTTCTTATACATTCAGTCACCTTATCTTTTAATTGCAGCATTTAATTCATTTACATTTAAAGTAATTGTTGATAGGTAAATATTTCCATTTTATTATTCATATTTTTTATCTATTTTTTCTTTTTTCTTTTTCCTCTTAAAGAAGTCCCTCTAACTTCCTGTAATACTGGTTTTGTGATGATAAACTCCTTTAGCTTTTTATTGTCTAAAGAGCTTTTTATCTGTCCTTTGATTTTAAATGATATCTTTTCTGGGAAAAGTAATCTTGGTTGTATGTACTTTAATGTTTATTGCAGCATAATTCATAATAGCTAAGATACGAACAACCTAAATGTCTATTGACAGATGAATGGATAAAGGAAACATGCTATACACACACAATGGACTATTATTTAGCTTTAAAAAAGAAAGAAATACTGTCAATTGCAACAACATAGATTAACCTGGAGACCATTATGCTAAGTGAAATAAGCCAGACAGAAAAAAAAAAAAAAAGACAAATACTGATACTGCATGGTATCACTTATATGTGGAATCTAAAAAAAAAAAAATCAAACTCAGAACAGAATAGAGTGGTGCTTGCTAAGTAGGGTTGACAGGTTAGAGTGCAAGAAATAGGGAGAGGTTGGTAAAAGGGTACAAACTTTCAGAAATGAGATAACTAATGTCTGAAAATCTAATGTCTATCATAGTGACTATAGTTAACAATATTGTATTTTATCATTGAAATTTGTTAAGAGAGCCTAACTTGAGTTCTCATACACACAAAAAGTAAATATGTGAGGTGATGAGTGTGTGAATCCTTTTATGGGAATCTTTTTACAAGATACATATACATATATCAAATCATCACACTGTATACTTTAAATATTATAATTTTATTAATTATACATCAATAAATCTGAAAAAAATGAAACTGCATAAAGAAATTTTTTTTTATGTTTCTTTCTCAATGGTTTCAGATCCTTCAGTGAACATTACAAATATCTGAGTAAGTTTAGAGTACTGGTTCTATGCTAACTTGCTGTATTAAGAAACTTAATATATTAGTGGATTTTAGTTTCTTCAACTATAAAATCATGGGTTCATTCATTCAATCAATACTTATTAAGCACCTTCTGTATGCCACCCACTTTTCTAGGTGATAGAGGTTCATTATAGTTGTTACAAAAAATCATTTGTCTAGTAGCCTGTGATTATATAACATTTATTTGTTACACATATATAATTAAAAGACAAGCAATTCTATGGAAATGATTGTTACAACTCATGAACTATTCTGACTGTAGGAAGGGCAGCTAAGGGTAAAGAGCAGATGCTTAATAACTGATTCTAGCAAATAAGTCAAGTCCCTAATTGCTACATTTAGAAGAAAGGATCAGGGTATTTCCTTACTAATGTTTCAATATGACTGTTCAGCATGTGTGTTGAGGCAGGAGAGGTAGGCTGTGGGTATACAGGCACCATTGGTAGCCTGCCATATGGTGAGCTCAGTCAAGAAGATGATAAGATTTGAGGCAATTGAGACTGAAGGGGTCAGAGAAGGTGATGGGAAACCAAAATCTAGTTACAAAGGAGAAATGGTCTCTCAACCATAACTGCAACACCCAGTCCTAGAAGACTCCGAGTTTGCCAAGTTTAAGTGTTAAAGGTATACACTGAGGTCCCTTCTTTCAGGTTGCCAGGGCTCCCCATTCCTCTTGTCCATCCATGAAGTGGCACTGCCAGTTCATATAGTCAGGAAACACAAATGGCTCACTGTGCCTGCGCAGCTAAGAAATAAACAGATTTTGTGTTGTTTTTTAGAGCAAAATTAAATGGTTTAAACTCAATTATTTGAAGTCATTTTGTGTTTAAAGGAAATGAAGGATAAACATGGGTAGAGAAAATGACTCTTCTGGTCCAAGGGAAGGCTTATAGGAAAATAGTGTTCTGTAGGCACCCAGCTAATCTGGGAAATTGCTGTAAAACATAGTAAAATACTTGGTTTGTTGCAGCTCAATATCAGCTCTACTTCTGAGAACATAAAGAGAGGGGAGAGGTCCATTCAGATACATACATGTGCATCCTATTTTTTAAAATTTAGATTTATGGTATATCTCTGCTTATCATTTCATTAGCATTTAACTTCTGTTCTTATGAGGTAAAGCTACAAAACCCAGCACTTGAGCCTGGTGGCTCACTCACAGGAATAATACAGAGCTCTTTCTTTTAATTGACATAATAACTATGGATGTGTATGCTCAGGCTGCCATAACAAAATACCATAGACTGAGTGATTAAATATAAAAAAAATATTTTCTCACAGTTCTGGAGGCTGGAAGTCCAAGATCAGAGTGCTAGCATTGTAAGTTTCTGGTGATAGCACTCTTCTTGGCTTATAAACAGCCACTATCTCAATGTGTGCTCAGCTCACCTGACCTCTTTGGAGAGAGTTTGCAAGCTCTTTGGTATCTCTTCTTATAAGGGACCCTGTCCTATTATGATGGCCCTGCCATTGACATCATATGACCCTGTTTATCTCCTAAAGGCTCCATCTTCAAATACCATCACATTGGAGGTTAGGGATTTCACATATGAATTTGGGGGGACATAATTCAGTCCATAACTGGATGTTTCTTGTTTTAAGTCAGCTTTACCTACAGGTAAGTTGACAAGGATGTGGGGATTTTTGGTTGCTTCCCTGGTTTTTATTAAAGGATAGAGATTACCACAAACTCCAGAAATGCCTAATAATATGTACATGCTATTTATACTTAGAGTTTAGTGTCAGGAACCACCTTGTTCTTCACTCTCATATCTCAAGAAAGTTATGAGTACCAGCTTGCCACCAATTTTTTTCAGACCTGCTACCATAGTGAGAGAGAAAGAAGAAAGCAGCTTCTGACATCCAGAACTGATTAATATTCACAGCTAGTCCTCAATACTATTTGCAAGTTGGTCTGATGCTAGGCTAGTTTGTACTTCTGATGGACACAAAAAATAATAGAACAATAATAAAAGACAAGATTACTCTGACACCATGATGAAATGAAATAAAACAAGGCCATTTTATAATTTTGCCTAAGCACAAATAAAATCAAGGTCATTGTGCAACCCACAAACACCCTTCTACTTTATTTCAACATCTAATTTAAAGTAAACTTTCTTATTTAGACTCTCCCCCAAATCACCCAACATAAACCCAAATTCTATAATAAGTTTTTTTTATTCACTCTCTTACTTATGGTTCTTCATAGTATCGGTTCTCCCTTATTGTAAGGAAACATAAATCCAACTTGTTCAACTACAGATGTGTTCCTGGAGGTCCTTGTTTGAAGAGCATTGACATGAGTATATTTCTGACCTCAGACATAAAGTAGAACAGAAGCCCTATGTCTAATTGACAGCAAATTATGTACTAAGAATTATCTCTCTTTCAACCCTCTTCCCTAGATGTTCTCTCCATTGGCTAGATCACTGCTGGTATGTTCAGGTGCTAAGCCCTGGCTACATCTATTCATGATAGATTCTATTTCCTGATCTCTACTGGTCCTGGGCTGTCTTCCGCCAATCCTTTAGAGTTCCTTGCCTAATATTTATACCCTAGGGCTGGCACTTGAGAAGTAGAAACTTAATTTAGTTCCCTGAAGTCTAGGCAATGAAGGTGTCCCACTGTGTTCTACAATGTTTATGGTTATGCACCATTACCTCTAAGAGTTAAACTATTTTGCTCACAAAGAGAATATCCAGACTTTATTCCATTCTCCTCATCTTATGTAAGAGTCACATCGAAAGAGACAATTTTTGTGCAATTAGTCAAGCGAATTTGAATTGAATGCATATGTTGAGTAGACCACTGTATAAGGAACATTAGAAGCCACAACCAAAAAGATGAAACAATTTTTATCTCCAAGAATCTGTCTCTTGGGAAAGACATATACATAATCACATCAGGAGACAAAATGGAATGCTATAATATAGAAAAAAAAACGCAGATAAATTTGGTATAAAGAGAATTGCTTCAACTATTTTTTTTTATTTCATTGGTACTTTATCCTCTAAAATAAATGGAAAATCATAGTTAGTTCTTTGTGTTTCTCTTACTGTTGCAGTAAACTGAATAGTACAGAAATTTAGAGTTAAATTGATTTCCATAATGTATAAGAAGCTTCTCAATATAAGTATGTGATTTCTCAGAATCTCCAACTTTATCTTAATTTAATATGTCCTATAACTTAGTGATTCCCTGGGACATACTGCTTTCTCGGTATTTTCTTAATGTCTTAGAGTAGACTGTAAAAGAATTCTGAATACAAAAATTTAAAATTCAAGGGACTGGTCAATGCAGTGTAGAAAGTAGATGCTGTGCACACCTCTCATGACCACACCATAATTATAACAAAACTACAGAGCAATCATCACTGAGAGTCATCTGAGGCCTGGTTGAACAGAAGCCCTACAACTAGGGACAAATATAAGAGGTAACCTTGAACTAGTAGGAGGGGCAGAGACGCAAAATGGCCCAGTCTCACAACCGCATGTGGCAATCGAGAATTGGGAGGGCTATCTTGGATGTAGAGCCCTCTCCCCAACCTGAGAAGAGAGGGGTCAAGGCCACACACTGGTCTCCCAGCCTAGGATTCCAGTGCTAAGAAGACAAGTTCCTACAACTTCTGGCTGTGAAAACCAGTGGAGATTGTGGCTGAGTGAGGCAGAGGGCTGAGGAAGTCACATAATTTCCTCTTAAAGGGCCCATGCCTAGCCTTACTCACTGACAGATTCACTTGCTCTGAGCTCCAACACTGAGGCAGCTGCTCGAGAAGCACCAGGGACATACAGAGAGGAACTGAGTTGTCAGGCTTCAAGGCAAGGACTTGTGGGGTGGCTTTCTCCCACACAGACATGCTGGCAGTATACATTATTTCTTTGTTGAACCCTCCCCACTCTCCCGGCATGTGGATTCAGGCAGTGCCATATCTGAGTCTTCATCAGCCTGTGTAACACAGGTTACTCTGCCCTGAGACTCCGCCTCTCCCAAATTGTGGGCCCACCCAAGCCACTTCTAGAGGTTTGTTCCATACAAATAGCCTGTCTTGGCTCTTGCTGTAGACTTTCCTAAAATCCCTCAAAGGCTCGAAAAACCCAAAGAGGCAGTACTTGGTCTTGGCATGCCTTGTACCTCTTGTTGAGCATCCCCAAGCCCTACATTAGCAGTAGATGGCCTCGGTTCTTGGCTTGGTCTCTTGAGGTACCTATAAGCTCAGCACAGGTAGCAGCCATCTGTGGGTTGCTTGGTTACTCTTACAAGGTGGTCCCAGAGGTACACAGGCTGCAGCTGGAATTGGCTTACGGCTGGACCACTCCCAGAAGGCCCTTGGGCCAACATACCCAGTGTGGCCTGCTTCTATGAGCACCAGAGCCAGAGCATCACCCAGAGCGGCATCTGAGGAGAACACACCTGAAGGGCAGACTGGGCAGGCACCAGAGCACTGCTAAAGTGAATCTTCCTCTGTAGGGTCCACCCCTCACTGGCCAAGCCTCACAACCAATCACCCAAGAGTCAATCTCTCCCATCAGTGTGCAAACAACAACCAAGGCTCAACTATAACAGGAGTGTACACACAACTTACACAAGGGACACATCTTGAGCACCTCTCTCAGGTGTCCAGGGAAGACTGTGCCACTGGGCACCATAGGACAACTACAATGTCAGCGATCTCCAACCATTTTAGCACCAGAAACCGGTGTTCCTATGAGAATCTATTGCCTGATGATCTGAGGTGGAGCTAAGGTGGTGATGCTAGCACTGAGGAGCAGCTACAAATACAGATGAAGCTTTGTTTGCTTATCTGCTGCTCATCTCCTATGGTGTGACCCAGTTCTTAACAGGCCACAGACTGGTAACAGTCCACAGCATGGGGGTTGGGGACCCTTGTACTATGTAAAGCCACTCTACTAAGACTGGGAGACTTAGGAGCCCTACCTAATACATACAACAGACACAGAGAAGCAGCCAAAATGAGGAGACAAAAAAATATATCCCTCATGAAAGAATAGAACAAAGCTGCAGGAAAAGGAGCTTTGGAGACAAGCAATCTACCAGATGCAGAGTTCAAAACACTGGTTATAAGGATGTTCAATGAACTTAGGGGAAGAGTTAATGAACTCAGTGATAACTTTAACAAAAAGGTAGAAAACATAAAAATGGAGATGGGAAACATAAAGAAATACCAGTCAGAAATGAAGAATACAATATATGAGTTAAAGAGTACATTAGAGGGAATCAACAGAGTAGATGAAGACGATTGAATCAGCAATTTAGAGGATAAGGCAGTGAGGACACCCGATCAAAATAGCAATAGGAAAAAAGTAGCCAAAAAGATGAAGATATTTTAAGAAACCTCTGAGACAATATCAAGGGTAACAAAATTTGCATCATAGGGGTACCAGAGGGAGAAGAGAGAGAGAACGAGGAATTGAAAAATACTATTTGAAGAAATAATGACAGAAAACTTCTCTAATCTGGGGAAGAAAATAGTTATACAACCCCAAGAGGTTTAGAGAGTCCCAAACAAGAAGAACCAAAAGAGGCCCACACAGACACACATCATAATTAAAATGCCAATGATTAAATACAAAGAGAGAATCTTATAAGCAGCAAGAGAAAAGCAGATCGTTACCTACAAGGGAACATCTATAAGACTGGCAGCTGATTTCTCAAAAGAAACTATGCATGACAGAAGGGCTTGGCACAAAATTTTTCAGGTGATGAACACCCAGGATCTACAACCAAGAATATGTTACCAAGAAAAGCTATCATTTAGAGTTGAAAGACAGATAAAGAGCTTACCAGACAAAAATAAGCTAAAAGAATTTATCATCACCAAGCCAGTATTACAGGAAATGTTGGGGAGACTTCTTTAAGAAGAAAAAACACGTATCAAAAACAGGAATAAAGGATGGTAATAACTGAATTCTGGGAAACATGGAGGAGTGAGAGACATCCTCAGATCTCTCGCCTTGAAACAACACTAAGCTGAACATCTAAAACTCAACAACAACAACAAAAAAAAAAAACACTGAAGCTGCACACCAGCACATCTGAGCATGGGATATGCGCATAAGAGCTACTACAGGTGAAAACCCAGGGTGTCAGGCAGTGGACCTGGAGATATAAAGAAGCTGCCTCTCAGAGTTGCCGGATCTCCTTGCAGGAGGAGGGGGATGGGTGAAGGTATGGAAACTCCCCTGATAGCCTGCCTAGATGTGCCAGAACTTCTAGCAGCTGGAAAAAGGACCCAGTCATCAAGGCAGAAAGCAGAGAAGTGGGATGGAACTACAGAGAAACAACAGCTGATTATTACCAGCTTTGGTTGCAAAATCAAGGCTGAGTCACAGTCCCCACCCCACCCTCAACCCAGAGGACTCCTCCACCCATACCCTCCGAGACTAACCACTGTGAGCCCCAGGGGAATCTGAGCAAAAAAACTATCTAAACTGTTGCTAACACTGACAGGGACTGAAACTGAGATTAGCAAGTGTGATTAAATATCTACGAGAAAATAAAAAAGACATTTAGGCTTTATATAAAGCAGGGATCTAAGAGGCTTAGATGCTACCTACTGGAAACCAAAACAAAAGTGCCTTTATATAATAAAGAGACCTTTATATAATAAAGAGATCTTTATATAATAAATCTTCATTCTGGAAAAACAACAGAATACACTTCCATTAATGTTCAGGCACAGAAATAGTCCATTAAACATCATGAAAAACCAAGGTGACAAGGCATCTCAGAAAGAGAAAAATCTCCAGAAAATAAGCTTACAGACATAGAAATGTGTGACCTAAATGACAGAAAATTCGAGATGATATTTCTGAAAAAACTCAATGATATCCAAAATAACTCAAATCGACAATTTTAGGAATTGAAAAAAACAACTAGATGAGCAGAGCAAAGAGATCAAAACCCTCAAAAGGAACCAAATAGAACTTCTGGAGATGACGAATACAATGCAAAAGCTGAAAAATGAAATAGAAAGCTAGCTTGGGAAATAGAGTTGACCAAATGGAGGAAAGGATCAACGATATCAAAGACAGAAATCTAGAAATAAATCAGAAGGAAGAAGAGAGAAAACGAAGAATGAAAAATAATGAAAGAGAAATACAAGTACTAGCTAATACAAACAGAAGAAGAAACATAAGTATAATGGGTATTACTGAAGACGAGGAAAAGGAGCAGGGACCAGAAACATTTTCAGACAAATAATGGATGAGAATATCTCAAATCTAAGGTATGAGCTGGAGCATGGAATTCAAGAAGTCAACAGAACACCCAATTATCTCAACCCAAAAAGACCTTCACCAAGACACATTGTATTAAAGTCATCAAAAATCAACGACAAAGACAAAATACTCAGGGTAGCCAGCGAAAAGACGGTAATTTATAAAGGAAAACCCATTAGATTATCATCGGACTTCTCAGCACAAACCTTACAAGCCATAAAGGAATGGTATCAAATATTTAAACTATTAGGTGAAAGAAAATAGCAGCCTAGAAAAATGAATCCAGCTAAGCTCTTCGTTAGATATGAAGGAGAAATTAAGACCTATCCAGACATACAAAAATTGAAGGAATTCTCCACTACAAGGCCTGCACTACAGGAAATAGTGAAAGGAGTCACTTCTTATAAAATAAAATAACAAAACAAAAAAATACAAAATTAGGAGTAAAGTGACTACCAGGCAAATAGAAGCAGAGGAGTGCAATCCTTACTAAGAATAGGGCTTTATAAGCTTATATAATAAGAAGAGAAATGTTATAGCAAGATAGTAATGAACATTCAACCTACATAGGGACAAACTGAGATAACAATGACTGAAAAGGGGAGGATTCAAATATCTAAATTCACAAAGGGGAAAGGAAATTAGGCACACACAGAAGGAAATGGTCGACTCTAAATATATAACTACCCTTTTTATATTCGTAAAGGTAACGAAACACTAAAGATTCATAACTGAAGTATATAACAAAACAAGAAGAACCAGAGGCAAAACCCACAAAAGCCAACCAAAATTAAAACAACAACAACAACAAAAAGAAACGCAAAGACAAGGAAGCAATGGAAACTAGGAGCTACCAGAAAGCAAAAGATAAAATGGCTATAGGAAGATTTATATTTCAATAATAACCCTAAATATAAATGCATCAAACTCACCAATAAAAAGACACAGAATTGCTGAATAGATCAAAAAACAAAATCCAACCATATACTGCCTCCAGGAGACACATCTCAGCTCCAAACACAAATATAGAGTCAGAGTGAAAAGGTGGAAAATGATATTGCTAGCAAATGGCATTCAGAGAAAAGCAGGAGTAGCGGTACAAATATCGGATGAAATAGACTTCAAATTACAAAAGTAAAGAAAGATACTGAGGGATACTTCATAATGATAAAGAGAATTATGCACCAAGAAAACATAACACTTATTAATATCTATGGTCCCAATCAAGGAGCCCTGAAATATATAAAGGAATTACTAACAGAACGAAAGGGAGAAACAGACCAAAACACTATCATAGTAGGGGACCTAAATATCCCACTGTCGAATATGGACAGATAACCCAAACAGAAAATCAATAAAAAATAATATCCTTAAATGACACATTAGACCAACTGCAAATAATTGACATTTACAGAGCCTTCCATCCTAAAATAGCTGCTTATACATTCTTCTCTAGTAGACATGGAACATTCTCAAGAATTAACCACATAGAGGGACACAGAAATAACCTCAACAAATACACGAGGATTGAAATCCTACCAACTATATTCTCTGATTATAATGCTTTGAAACTGGAGATCAACTGCAAACAGAAATCAGGAAAAACACAAATACATGGAGATTAAACAACATGCTACTGAAGAATAACTGGGTCAGGGAAGAAATAAAAAGAGAGATCAAAAGATACATAGAAATGAATGATAATGATAGTACAACATATCAAAACTTTTGTGACATGGAAAAGCGTTCATAAGAGGAAAGTTCATATCATTACAGGCCTATCTTCAAAAACCAGAATGAGCCCAAATAAACAATCTAACACTTCATCTTAAAAAACTAGAAAAGGAAGAACAAATGAGGCCCGAAGTCAGCAGAATGAAAGAAATAATCAAAATTAGAGCAAAAATAAATGAAATTGAAAATAATAATAAAAAAATAGAAACAATAAATATAACAAGGAGCTGGTTCTTTGAGAAGGTTTATAAAATTTGCAAACCTCTGGCTAGACTCATTATGTAAAAAGAGGACATGAATAAACACAATCAGTGATGAAAGAGGGGAAATAATGACTGACATCGCAGAAATACAAAGGGTCATACAAGAATACTATGAAAAAGTATATAACACCAAATTTAATAACCTAGAAGAAATGGTCGAGTACTTAGAAAAATACAATCTTCCTAGACTGAATCAAGAAGAACTTCAAAATCTAAGCAGATCGATCAGAAGTATGAAAATTGAAACAATAATAAAAAAAACCTACCTAAAAGTAAAAGTCCAGGACCAGATGGTTTCGCCAGTGAATCTACCAAATATTCAAAGAAGATTTAATACTTATTCTCCCCAAATTCTTTGAAAAATTCGAAGAAGAGGCAATACTTCCCAACTCATTTTATGAGGATAATATTACTCTGATACCCAAACCTGGTAAAGATAACAAAAATAGAAAACTACAGACCAATATCTCTCAAGAACACAGATACGAGAATCCTAAATTAGATGCTAGTGAACCGAATACAGCAACATATTAAGAAGATTATACACTACGATCAAGTGGGCTTCCTTCCAGAGGCACAGGGATAGTTCAACATATCCAAATCAATTAATGTGATATACCACATAAACAAATTAGAATATAAGAATCATATGATCATATCAATAGATGCAGAAAAAGCCATTTATGATCAAAACACTTAACAAAATAGGTATAGAAGGAAAGAACCTTAACATAATAAAGGTCATCTATGACAAACCCTTAGCCAACATTATACTTAATGGTGAAAAGCTAAAACCTTCCCCCTGAGATCATGAACAAGGCAAGACTGTCCCCTATTGCCACTCTCATTCAATATAACATTGGAGGTCCTAGCAACTGCAGTCAGGCAAGAAAAAAATTATAAAAGGCATCCAAATAGGAAACAAAAAAGTCGAACTGTCACTATTTGCGGATGACATGATTCTCTATGTAGAAAACCCTGAAGACTGCACAAGAACACTACTAGAAACCATGAGCAAATAGAGTAAAATTTCTGGATACAAAATCAATGTTCAAAAATCCATAGTGTTCCTATACTCTAATAATGAAGTGTCAGAAAAAGAAGTGGAAAAAATAATTTCTTTTGCAATTGCAACAAAAAGAATAAAATGTCTGGGAATAAATTTAACAAACCATGTGAAGGACCTATATAATGAAAACTATAAGACCCTATTAAAAGAAATCGAAGAAGATACAAAGAAAAGAAAGATATTCCGCGTTCTCAGATTGGAAGAACCAACATAGTTAAAATGACCATATTACTTAAAGCATTACACAGATTTAATGCAATCTCCACCAAAATCCCATTGGCATTTTTTAAAGAAATAGAACAAAAAATAATCAGATTCGTATGGAAGCAAAAAAGACCCCAAATTGACAAAGCCATCCTGAAAAAAAAAAAAAAA
>NW_011889168.1:37089-62683 GCF_000151845.1 Pteropus vampyrus | reverse complement strand
AAAAAAAGAACGAGACTGGACGCATCACTCTGCCCCACTTCAAATTATACTACAAAGAGACAGTAATCAAAATGTCATGGTATTAGCAGCAAAACAGACACACGGACCAGTGGAACAGAATCGAGAGTCCAGAAATAAACCTATATTTATATGGACAAATAATTTTCGACCAAAAAGCCAAAAACATACAGTGGAGAAAGAAAAGCCTCTTCAATAAATGGTGCTGGGAAAATTGGAAGGCCACTTGCAAAAAAATGCAACTAGAGTGTTGTCTATCACCACACACCAAAATTAACTCAGAATGGATTAAGGACCTGAATATAAGATCTGAAGCAGTAAAATGCGTAGAAGAAAACAGGAACTAAACTCAAGGACCTCGGACTTAAAGAGGATTTTATGAATTTGACCTCTAAGGTAAGAGAAGTAAAAGCTAAAATAAATGACTATGACTACATCAAACTAAAAAGCTTCTGCTCAGCAAAAGAAATTGTCAACAATGTTAAGAGACAACCAACCGATTGGGAAAATATATGTGCAAGCAATTCCTCCAATAAGGGCCTAAAATCCAAAATACACAAAGAACTCATACAACTCAATAACAACTAAAAAAACGAACGATCCAATCAAAAAATGGGCAGAGGACCTGAACAGATACTTCTCCCTAGAGGACATACAAATGGTCAAGAAATACATGAAAAGATGCTCAACATTGCTAGCTATTAGGGAAATTCAAATCAAAACCACAATGAGATACCATCTCACATTTGTTAGAATAGCTATAATCGACAGGACAAAGAATAACAAATGTTGGAGAGAATGCAGAGAAAAAGGAACCCTCATACACTGCTGGTGGGACTGCCAATCAGTACAGCCACTATGAAAAACAGTATAGAGATTCATAAAAACTAAGAATTGATCTACCATATGCTCCAGCAATTCCTCTCCTGGGTATTTACCCCAGACTTGAAAACCCAAATCCGAAAAGATATTTGCACACCGATGTTCATAGCAGCATTATTCACAGTGGCCAGGACATGGAAGGAACTGATGTGTCCTATGATACATGATTGGCTAAAGAATCTGTGGTACATATATACCATGAAATATTACTCAGCCATAAGAAGAGATGAAATACTGCCATTTGCGATAATATGGATGGACCTCGACATAATCATGCTAAGTGAAATAAGCCAGACATAAAAAGTTCAAAATCACATAGTATCACTTATATGTGGGATATAAACCTAAAAGCAACAAATGAACAGGATAGACAGAGACTCAGTGATATGGACAATGGACTAGTGGTTATCAGACTGTAGGGGTTGGGGGAGGAGGCAGGAGGTTGACAGGGTAAAAGTGGGTGAATATAGGTGGCTTGGGGGAGGCTAAAGTTTATAAAGAGAATCAAATATATGGTAGCTGAACGTACTGGATTCTGGGTGGTAATCACACAATAGAATATACAGATGTCAAATGATAATATACCCCTGAAAATTATATAATTGTATTAACCAATGTTATCCCAATAAACTTAATTAAAAAAAAAAACCAATGGTAATAACTACATTCCTATCAACAGTTACTTCAAATGGAAAAGAATTAATTGTTCCAACCAAAAGATTGGGTTGCTGAATGGATAAGAAAAACAGACCCCTATATATGCTGCCTATATGAGACTCACTTCAGATTAAAAGAAACACACAGACTAAAAGGAAGAGGATGGAAAAGATATTGCCTGATGGACCTAGAGCGTATCGTTCTGAGTGGAGTAAGTCAGATAGAGAAAGACAAATGTCATACGATTTCACATACATGTGAAATCTAAAAAACAAAATAAACAGAGACAAATAGAAACAAATTTATAGATACAGAGAACATTTTGAGGGTTACCAGATGGGAGGGGTTTGGGGGTAGGGATCAAGTACAAATTGGTAGTTACAAAATAGTCATGGAGATATAAAGTATAGCATAAGGAATATAGTCAATAATATTGTAATGACTATGCATGGTGTCGCAGGAGTACTAGATTTATTGGGTGATTACTTCATGAGTTATATAGATGTGTAATGACTATGTTGCACACCTGAAACTAATATAGTATTATATGCCAACTTTACTTGAAAAATTACAAATATTATTTAAAAAATTAAAACCCAGAATTTGGAAAATAATAGTTGGTTGCCAGTTTTATTTTGCCAAGCTAAGGTAATATGATATAGTAATGAAGAGAGAAGATCTGGAGCCATGTTGTCTAGATTTGAATTTAGACTCCACACTTTACTAGCAGTGTGACCTTGAGAAGTGATTTAATTTACTTCTACTTCACCATTTACTTTAAAATAGGAATAATAATAATACCTACTTTATAAGATTGTTGTAAGGATTAAGTGAATTAATTATATATAAAGTAATTAGAACAGTGCTTGGCAGCTAGAAAGCCCTGTGTATGTTTGACTATTACTATTTTTAAAGACCTTAAATAATAATAGATGGTGGTTATCACCAACATCCTGTTACAACTAAAGTGAGGTTTAACACACATGCAATAAAATCTGACAACAAATATGCAATCACTACATTTTCTTTTTAAATTAAATTTTGTTCTCTGGGGCATGATGAATACCTTATCATTGATTGGTAGTCAGGCATTTAGGAGACAGTGACAGTAAAAATAATAAAATGTAATAACAGAGAAAAAATGAAAGATCTAAACCTTTTTTATTTTATTTAAAGTGAGAAAACATGTAGAGATTGCCTAGCTAGTTATGATTAAAACCAAAAATCAAAATGAAACTTCCTGGCTTGGGCAAAATGGTGTAATTGATAGAGGCTTTGTTCATCCCCTTTTGTGACCAAATAAAAGTTGTGATGGAAGCATGGAGCAAACAGCAGGAAGAGTTGCTTGGCGTCTAGATTAACAGAAGCCCCACAACTAGGGAGAGAAATAAGAAATCAGCTTACAATGGTAAGAGGTAGGAGGCGGCAAAGATGTGAGGCTGCCTGGTCCCCAGCAGCTGAGTAAGACAGAGGCTTTGGCAGCTGCAACCGGCAACTAAGGACACCTGTTAAAGGGGCCGTGACTTCAACCGGACTTTCAATTGCTCTGAACACCAATGCTGGGTTGGCTGCTCAGGAGGCACCAGAGACTTCCAGGGGAACACTGAATTGTTGGAGCGAGGGCCAGAGGCGATGCTTTCTCCCAGGCAGAAGTACTGGTGGTATCCATTGTTCCTCTGTTGAGCCCTCCCCCAACTCAATGTGTGAACTCAGCGTTGCCCATAGCTAAGACATCATCAAACTGGATGACAGAGGTAGCTCCACCCAGAGAATTCCCTGAAACTCTGCCTTCCCCAAATCTCAATTCCACTTAAGCCACATCTAGTTCTGGCCTCAGTAACTCAGGTGCACTTTGCTGAGCATCACCAAAACTCACATTACTGGCAGCTAGCCTCAATTGCTGGTGTGCCCTCTTGAGGCAACTATAAGCATGGTATCTGTGGACTGCTTACTGAATCTGAACAGGTGGCCCTGCAGGGGCACAGGCTGGGGCTAAACTTGGCCTGCATCTGAACTCCTCTCAGGACTGTACGACTGGACACCTACTACACAAAGTCACGCTGAGACTGGGAGATTTAGGAGCTTTGCTTAATACATAGAAACAGACACAGAAAGGCAGCCAAAATGGGAAGACAAAGAAGCAGAATTCATATGAAAGGACAGAACAGGGATTCATGACTAATGGAGTCAAGCAATCTAACAGAGTTCAAAACACTGGTTATAAAGATGCTTAATAAACTTAGGGAAAGTATAGATGAACTCAATGAGAACTTTACAAAGTGGTTAAAAACATAAAAATGGAAATGGAAATTATAAAAGGGAACCGGTCAGAAATGAAGAACACATTATCTGAGATGAAGAGTATATTAGAGGGAATTAACAGAATGGATAAAGAAGAGTATCGAACCACCAATATAGAGGTTGAGGAAGCCAAGGACACCAAATCAGAACAGAAAAAGAAGCCAAGAGTTTAATAATAATTTAAGGAGACGATGGGACAAAATTAAAAGTAAAAACATTTGTGTCGTATGTATACCTGAAGGAAAAAAAGGGAGAACAAGAAGTTGAAAAGGTATTTGAAGAAATAATGATGGAAAACTTCTACCATCTGGTGAAAAAATAGACCTACAACCCTAGGAATCTCATAGTCCCCCAAAAAAATGAGCCCGAAGAGGCCCACACCAAAACACATCATAATTAAAATGCCAAAGTTTAAAGAGAAAGAGAGAATTCTAAAAGCAGCAAGAGAAAAGTATTTAGGGAGCACCAATAAGACTGGCAGCTGATTTCTCAAAAGAAACTATGCAGGACAGAAGGGCTTGGCACAAAATATTCAACATGATGAAAACCCAGGATCTACAACCAAGAATATTTTATCCAGCAAAGCTATCATTTAGTCAAAGGACAGATAATGGGCTTCCCAGACAAAAATAAGCTAAATGAATTTATCACCACCAAGACACTATTACAGGAAATGTTGATGGGACATCTTTAAGAAGAAAAAACATGTATCAAAAACATGAATAAAGAATGGTAATAACTACATTTTTATCAACAAGTACCTCAAATGGAAAAAAAATAAAATTAAGTGTCCTAACCAAAAATAGGGTGGCTGAATGGATAAGAAAACAAAACTCCTACATATGCTGCTTAGAGACTTGCTCCAGATTAAAAGACACACACAGACTAAAAGAAAGGGGATGGAATAAGATATTGCCTCGATGCATCTGGATTGTATTACGCCAAAAGATGTATGTTGGATAGAGAAAGACAAATACCATGATTTCATACACATGTTGAACCTAGATACCAAAATAAACAACAACAACAACAAAAATAGAAACAAACTCATAGATACAAAGAATATTTTGAGGGCTACTAGATGGAAGCGGGATTGGGCAGGATGACGAAAAAGGGCAAAAGAATTAAGAAATACAAGTGAATCGTTACAAAATAGACATGGAGATATAAATTGTAGCATAAGGAAATTAGTTAACGATGTTTTAATAAATATGTAAGGGGGGAGAGGGGTACTAGATTTAGTGAGGTGATCACTGCGAGTTATATAGATCTCTAATCACTACGCTGTACAACTAAAACTAATATATTATTTTATGCCAACTATAATTGAAAAGAAAAACTCACTGAATTGTACAATTTAAATATGAGCAACTAATAGTCTATTATATTTCAATAAAGCTGGAAAAAAGATAACAAAACAAAAAATAACAACAAAACAAACTTCCCAATTCTTAGTCCAGTGCTCTTGATATTAACTCTATTACCAATGCAATATGAATTGTGATCATCATTAGACCTATTACCAAATACTCCTATTTCTCCAGGGTAATTGCAGAATCAAATTTTCCTTTGAAGTTAGGATTGCTCTTTGAAGTTCAGTTTCCCTGATCCTTTGAAATTAATCTTACTCTGACCAATACACTTTGAGCAGAAGTAATGTGTGTCACTCTCGGTAGAAGCTTTAAGGGCCGGTGCATGATTCTCTACGTTCTGTTTTATAACTCAGCACATTGGTTCAGGCACATCGGTGGAGCTTCCCTCAGCCTGGATTACTGAGTGAGAATGACATAGAACAGAACCCTCTGCTAACCTATAATGAACATGCAATGTGAATAAGAACCTTTGTTGTTCTAAACCATTGAGATTTTATGAACTGTTTGTTATCATGGCATAACCTAGCTCCTCCTCTTTGATATACATGCAGTTTTGCCTGTAACCACATAACATATACTCCCTTCTCCACCCACATACACAAATATTCAGGACTGAGGGAAGTTGATTTTCACATGAAATGATACCTACTCCAAATAAAATAACATCGTCTAAGTGTCACATCCTTCCTTCATGTTTCTAGTCCTCTTGCATACAAAAGTTATAGGCAGCTCTAATTCAAGCACAGAATTTGCTTACAAGTGATAAATATCTTGGAATGGTTCCAAATATATTAACTACTGACAACTCTGTCCTTTTTCTAGCTCTCTCACTGCCCCAAAAGTTCAGGAAAAAAAAATGCAAAGATAGTCTGCTTGTCTGCTGAAGGATGAGCTTCCTTCTAGTTAAAAACTTGGAAAATCCAGGCTCTTCATAATCTGTTAGAGTCACATGTTATTTATGTTAGAGATGGATGTTCTGGCCCTAATAATGATGCTGAGTTTGGGGTCACGTGGTCACTGTATCAACACACATACACACACACTCACATACAGTGCTGTTCACCCAAATTTATAATTAAAGGTTATATCCACAGAGATAGGCTTCTATATATAGTGTTTTCTATAAGCAGATACTCAGTCTCCCACTCCTCTTATAACTATGTGGTTAGAATAAATGATTTTATTCTATTTATTTTGACTTGGTCAAGGAAGTCAATAGAAACCTTTTTTTGTTTGTTTCTGTAGATATGATATACTATAGGGCTTCTCAATCCTTATTGGACATTTGAGTCACTTTTGAAGTCTCAAATTATATATGCCTACTCCCCACCCTCAGATATTCTAATTGTTCTGATGTGGGTTATGGACTTGGGAAGTCTTGTTAAAGCTCCATATATAATTTTAATGTATAGGTGCCCTTAAGAAGATTGTGTTGATTTTTCCAGGAAATAAACAGACTCTGAAATGAAGACGTGCATGATGACAGTTTATTGGGAAGTACTCTGGAGCTCAACATTAGCTGGACAATGAAGAAGTAGGTGTGACAGAGGGAGAGGTTGAACTGTGATGCAGTCACAACAAAGGCCTCAGATGACCCCAAGGGAAACTCCAGAGCTGGAATGCTCTTCAGGATTGTCCTGAATTGGGACAAGGGTGCTATACCTCAGTTCCTCTGTAATAACTAATCATTGGATTTGGCTACTCCTCCAGAAAAAGGGCATGATATTTGACAATGAACGGGACAGTTGAAGTCATCATGGATTTTACTCGGCTGGAGGAGTCATAAATAAGTATATAAATGTAGAAACAATATAATTAATAAGAAGGATCAATGCTATTAATGAACATTTTTAAAAAGATGATATGTTAGTGACTGGGAAGAGCAACATAATGCCATAGTTAAGGGCAAGGACTCAGGAGACTTAAGGTCAAGTCCTGGCACTGCCATTACTTGGTAAGAACTGAGGCAAATTAAAACCTTTATAACTGATTTTATAGATTTTCTTCATCTGTAAATTCAGAATACTAGAAATGAGATTCGAATTTTCTAGATATTTCAATGGTGCTAAAAAAATTCTGGGCAAACATGTCAAGTATCAACTTCAAATGTTAAACTTCAAGCCTGCCTCATGCGAAATTACAAAATCATTTGTATTAGTAAATAATTAGAAACAACCTAAATACCCATCATTAGAGAGATGGTTAGTTAAATTATGGAAAATTGTTAATTTGGTGTACTATGTAAAGATAAAAAGACTGAGAAAGTTCTGTATGTGGTGACAAGGAATGGTATCTAGTAAGACTATGTAAATGAATTTAAGATATGAAATTATATGTACCTATATGCATATATGTGTTTGTAAACATGAATAGCACAATTCTATTTATATTCATAAAGATAGATGTAAATATACACATACAATTCTATATAAACACATAGGAAAAAAAAAAACTGGACAAATATACATCCAAATGTTAAACTTGATTACTTTTAGATGAGAGACTTATGTTGAGTATTAGGATCCCAGTAAATGGAACGTCCACATTTAATTCTCCATAACTCTCACTATATAAATTATTATTATAAGGCTATATTTGTGTTTGGCTAGTGATTTAAAAAAAATAAATGTATAGTGAAATGAAGATTTAGGATATAAGTAGTGTATATGATCTACAACTTTGGATCCAAGATTTTTAATGGCCAGGTAAAAATGGCAATATCCTCAGTTTTATAGGTTTCTTTGTCTATAGTGTGGGGGGTGAGGTTCCAGTTATCCTGGAGCATCGAAATTTAACCTGGTATTATAGTATCGTGGTAATCCAAAATAAATATTTGGCCTTTGTTCTGGTTTCCTGGCACAAAGCTCCTAAAACACTTGGAATCTTCTGAGTGATAAGAATTGTATGCTAATGAGATGACTTGTGGATGGGGGCCCGTAGGTATTTTCAGAGGAGTGGTTACCAAAAAGAAAAAGCCATGGTTAGAGGGTTGGAATTTTCATCTCCCTCACCTCCCACCTCTGGGTGAGGGAGTAGGCCAGGAGATTGAGTTCAATCGCCAACGACCAATGACTTAATCAATCATGCCTACATAACAAATCTCCATAAAAACCCTCAATGACAGGATCCAGGTAGTTTCCAGATTGATGAACATACATTGATGTGTTGGGAAGGTGGCTTGCCCAGAGAGGGCATGGAAGTTCAGTATCCCTTTTCTCACAATATTTTGTCCTATGCACCTCTTCCATTTGGCTGTTCTGAGTTGTATCTTTTGTAATAAAGCAGTAATAGTAACCAAAACACTTTCCTGAGTTCTGTGAGTCATTCTAGCATATTATCAAATCTAAATTTGGCTACCAAATTTAGAGCCAGTCAGTCAGAAATATTGGTGGCAAGCTAGGACTTGTGATTAGTGTTTGAAGTGGGGAAGTCTTGTGGGACTGAGCCTTCAACTTGTGGGGTCTGTTTTAACTATGAGTAGTTAGAATCAGAATTGGATTGAATGGTCTCCAATACCGACTTGGTGTTGGAGAATCAGAGAAACAGTGTAGAAAAAGACATCACGTATTTGGTGTCAGAAAAAAAAAACTTTTCAGTATGAATAATTTCTTCATATGTGTCTCTAAATAGAAGTATTGGCCAATATACATGACAATTTTCTCCAGATTACACCTGTAGTAAATGCAAGAGTGGAAGAGTTCCACCTGAGGAAGCAATCCTGCAACGATGAAAGTTTCTTCAGTTAGTACCTTCTTATTGCTAAATAGTATCGTTGGCCTTCGGGGAAAGGAGAAGCAATTAGAGACAAAGCAATCACAGCTGTAGCATCAACCTGGATATTGTGCTGACCACAAATACTGACCCAAATGGAACTGCATTTATATGAATAAAACAATGGTTAAATAACCTCAGCAACTTCTTTAGACATTAGTGCTTTGTGATAAGGCCAGAGCTCATTTATTAACAACCAGTTTCTTTATACGTCAGGTTTAACAATTTGAAATGAAAATTTATGTTACCACCCCCCTCATTGTTAATAACTTCTACTAAGCACCCTCCATATGAAGAACTAAGCATCGAGCGGACACTGTTTATATCCTGTCCCATATTGTTTTCAGCCAGCCTGAGTTTACCTGCAGCTGCAAATAAAGACAGTTATCAGCACCTGTTAGTTTCCCAACTTAAGCACCTGTGTCTATCTTATTCCCTGACTGAAGATTTGTTCCAGCATGGAAACCTGGTCTGCCACACACAGGCATGGCATCAAAGTATGGGGAGTTTATTCTACTTGAGATCTGTTTTCTCTCTTAACATTTCTTTTTTTAAAAATTTTTTCTTTATTTATTTTTATTAGTTTCAGGTATACAGTAAGATGGTTAGGCATTTATATAATTTATGAAGTGATCCCCCCGGTTACTATATTCTTACTATATTCCCTATGCTATACTTCACATCTCTGTGACTGTTTTGTAACTACGAATTTGTATTTCTTAATCCCTTCATTTTTTTTCACCCAGCCCCTCAACCCCTCCTCCCCTCTGGCAAGTACCAGTTTGTTCTCTGTATCTGTGAGTCTGTTTTTGTTTTGTTTGTTTCTTTTGTTCCTTAGATTCCATATATAACCTCTTAACATTCTTTTTATAATAATACTTTTTTACTTTTCAATTATAGTTGAAAAATAATATATTATTTTACATTATTGTATATTATATATAATGATATATTATATTAATTTCAGGGGTGCAACATGGTGATTATATATCTACATATCTCATGAAGTGCTAACTCCAATAAATCGAGTACCCATCTAACACCATACATAGTTATTACAATATTATTGACTATATTCCTTATGCTATCCTTTATACCTCCATGACTATTTTGTAACTAACATTTTGTACTTCTTGATCCCTTCCTACTTTTCAACCCCCCAGCCACCTTCCACCTGGTAACCCTCAAAATGTTCTCTGTATGAGTTTCTGGGTTTTGTTGTTGTTGTCGTTGTTTATTTTGTAAAGATCGATCCCTTTGGAAATCCTTTCATTGAATGAATAAAGAGTCAATCTCCATCATTTCCTTCATCCAATCTTCCTTCTTAAAGATGCAATAATCTTGCAAAAGCAAAAAGTAAAGCAAAGATATTTATTTAAGCATGACTACCAGGTGATCACTGCCTTAGATGTATTTTTCAGAAATGGTAGCTCAAAGGGTTTTCTGTACTCTAAACCTAAAATTAGTTCTGCAGAATAAAGATAAATTTGCCTTCCTGGGCTATGAGATCTTGAAACACAATGAGTAATGTGTGGGTATGTGGCTACTCTCTTAAGCTTGAGAGACAGCTAAGAAAAATAAGCACTATTATTATAAAACCTGTGTTTATTGAGGTAAGGAAGGTTCAGAAAGAAAAACAAAATGAAAGGATAATGGTCAACATTTGCAAATATTTTGGAGTAAGTATGATAAAATTTTGAAATCTTGCTTTCCCTTGTTCTGCAGATTTACAATATAAAGAACCTGACACTGTTTCTAAGTAAGAAACATATCTCCAAGGGTCAGAAATAGTTCAGTTCACATATGGCCACAAGGTTTTAAATTATGACTGATTTGTTTTTATCCCCTCACTTGCTTTCCATTTGAAAATGTCTTGCATGCCAAATGCTTTCCAAATGCTCCATTTAAGACACAAGTTAGTTATTGGTGTTTGTGGATAGAATATCTGCTTTGAAGTAAATGCCAAGTTTGATCAAGATCTATTGTCATTGGTTTCTCATAGCTGTTTATATGATTTTTTTTCTGGGAAGGTAGATAGCATTTGGAAATTGTACAAACTTTATTTCAAAGACCTTTATCACTTCCTGTTGCTGACTTCCCTAAAACCAACGACTGTCCTGAAACTACTGTGGTGTTGGGATAATCAAAGAATATGAAGTTGCTTTATTCTATCAGAATCTTAAATATCTTAAAGACTGGAAATTTGGATATTGTCATTATATTCAGATCTGATAATAGTTACTGTATTATTAGAAATATAATTTCTTATTTTCTCTGTATCTCTTGTCACAACCATAAAAAGTGGTTAGAACCTATTTACCTTTTCATTTATATAACGTTATCCTTATCATCAATCATTGAAAGCATTTGTAAGTATCGAATTATAAAGGGGAGCCAAGCTTGGCAGACAGAGGCAGATCATAACTTCCTCTGGAATATGGTTAATTTCCTTCAATACACCACTGTCGTAGACTGAATATATTTATGACATACAGATTATTTAATAATAAACATCTGAATGAATAAGCATAATATTCAGGTGTTTGAATTATGTAAATGTAAGAATTATATGGGAATTAGTGAATGAAAAGTTGAGGTTCATTTTATGTTTGAGCATGATAATGGGAAAACTTGTTTATTCGGGCAATTAATCCATGAAAACTTTATTGAATACTTGGTTTTTAAAGCAGTGATATGATGAGGTAAAATGGCACTTTTAACTGAAAATGACAGTGATCCCTCTAATTCCTTAGCCCAATAAAATATTTGTTAGGGTCTAATGGCTGGCAGATACACACAAAAGAGGACTTCTGAATTATGAGGGTGAAAAATATCCCAAAGATACTCTTAGTTCAAAGTTGAAGTGGGTAGAAAATTGAGGAGAAAGAGAATCCTTTAAATTCTGATGTTGTTTTCAACAAATTGTTATGCTCTTGGTAATACTCCTAAACCCTTGACAGTACCTGCTGTGCAAATTTATTTTAAAATTAATACGTAACATCAAACCACTTATAACAAATGGTTTGAAAATAAGGAGAAAACAACTACACTGGTATTTTAATGAAATTAACGTAAATTGTAGACAAAATAAGTCTCATTTTGTTTATGGTTTCAAACTTTTTAGGTGAAAGAGATTTAAAAAAAATTATTTTGGCTACCTTAAAATATGACTTTAAGTCACTGCTTGTAAAAATAAGATTTTTCTAATAGTAAAGCTTCTCTAGTTACAAACATTCTGAGAAATTCAAGGGGCATAAAATTCCATTTAAAGAAGGCAAACTACTATGTGAGAAACTAAGAAGCATTCAATGGAAATGTTCAATTTTCAGATAAGAGGAAAAAGTCATGAAAAATGGGGCTTGCACTATGTAAAAGTATCATATGATTTCGTTCATATGTCATGTGTGTAGAAAGGATCCAGAATTTTAAAAAGACAACTGAAACCTCATCTCCAATTTACCTGTTCTCCAACAGTCTATACAGGCAGAATAGAGACTGGAGAAGAGATGCAATATATAGGTTACTAGTCACTAAGTCTTCAGGTCTCTTAGTCACTTTTCTGAGTCATCTGAAGGACTGAGTACAAATCTCTAGAAAGGTCTATTGATTATTGAAAGTTCCATATTGATTCCTTTTTATTCCCTCCACCTTTTTGGCATAAATTTCTTATAGATTTGTGTATCCACCACCACAATCAGGATATAGAACAGTTCTACCAGATGACTCCATGCTATTCTTTTATGGTCATACTCGTCTCCTCCTCTCAATTTCTGGCATCCACTCATCTATTTTGTCTTTCCAGAATGTCTTATAATTGAAATCATGCAATATGTAATCTTTACATACTTGCTTTATTCACTTAGCATAATGTCTTTGAGATTAGTTGATATTGTTCCATGCATTGATAGTTTGTTCCTTTTTATTGCTGAGCAATATTCTATTGCCTGGGTATATCATAATTTCTTTATCCATTTACTATTTGAAACATATGTAGGCTGTTTCCAGTTTGAGGAAATTACAAATAGAGCTGCCATATACATTCATCTATTGGCTTTTGTATGAACATAAGTTTTTATTTTTCTGGGGTAAATATCAAGGAGTAAGATAGCTGGATCATATAAGTGCATGTTTAACTTTATAAGAAACCTCCAAACCATTTCCAGAGTAGCTGTGCCATTTTATGTTCTCACAAGCAATGTTACAGTTGCTCCACACCTTTGCCAACAGTTGATATTGTCAGTAGTTTTTAAGCTGCTGTAATAGGTATATACAGTGGCATCTCTTCATGGTTTTAATTTGCATTTCCCTAATGGATGAAGATGTTAAATGTCTTTTGATGTGTTTATTGCCATCTTTATATGGCCTTGGGTAAAGTATATGTTCTAGTACTTTGCAATTTTTTTTTTAATTTTAAGACAATTGTAAATTCATGTGCAGTTGTAAAAAATAATGTGGAGAGATTCTTTGAATACTTTACCAAATTTCTACCAATGGTAACAATTTACAAAAGGGTAATATAATACCACAACCAGAATATTGACATTGGTGCAATTTGCCAATCTTATTCAGATCTGTCCAGTTTTACTTGTACTAATTTGTATCTGTGTATATTAAGTTCTATACAATTTTATAGAAATCAGTTATAGGTTTCTATATCTATCACCACAGTGAAGATACTGATCAGTTCCATTGCCACAAGGATACCTGGTATTGCTCTTTTATAACCCCATCCACCTCCTTCTTGTGATCCCCTTACCCAATCTCAACCCCTGGCAATCATTAATTTGTTCTACATTTCTAAAATTTTATCATTCCAAAATGTTTTAGAAATTGAATCATAAAGCACATAACCTTCTGGGATTGGCTTCTTACACTCAGCATAATTTCTCAGAGATCCATTCAAGTTTTTTTCCTTTATCAATGGTTCTTTTTTATTGCTGAGTATGTATATATCACAGTTCAACCATTCACTCATTGAAGGACATCTGGTCTGGTTTCAGTTTCTGATTATTACAAACAAAAGTGCTATTCACGTACAGGTTTTTATATGACCATGTTTTTATAATTTTGGGATAAATACTCAAGAGTATATTGCTGGGTCATATGGTAGTTCCATATTCAGTTTTATAAGAAACTGCCAAACTGTTTTCCAAGTGCCTGAATCATTCTCACCAGCAATTCAAGTGATACAAAATCTCCACATCTTCACCAGCATTTGATACTGTATCTTTTTTTTTTTTTTTAGTGATACTGATCGGTGTGTAGTGATATCTCATTTGGTATTAATTTGAATTTCACTGGCTAAGGATACTGAATACCTTCTCATATGCTTTTCTGCCATCTATATATCCTTTTTAGTAAAATGTCTCTACAAATCTCTTACCAATTTTCTAATTAGATTGTGATTTTCCTATTGAGTTTTGAAATTTATATTCTAGATAATAGTACTTTGTCAGACGTGTGGTTTGCAAACATTATTTTGCAGACTCTTTTTATCTTCTTAATATGGGCTTTCACAGAGCAAAAGCTTACCATTTATCATTTTTCCCTTTATTGTTCATGCTTTTTGTGTCAAATCTAAAAATCTTTGTCCAGTACTAGATACCAAAGATTTTCTCCTTTTATTTTCTCTAAAAGTTTTATAGTTTTACATCTAATTCCATTATCCATTTTAGGTTAATCTTTACATAAGTTGTGAGGTTTAGGGCAAAATTTATATATGTATATATTTTTTTTGCTTGTGGAGGGAAAATTGCTTACACATTTTTTGAAAAAGGCTCTTCTTCCTCTATTAAACTGCATCTGAACATTTGTCAAAAATCAGTTGATTGTACTTGTGTAGGAGAAATATCTGTGTTCTCTATTTTAATACATTGATTTATGTATCCAATTCTCCATCAATACCATACTGTCTTGATTATTGGAGTTATAAAGTAAGCCTTAATATTGGGTAGAGTGAGTCTTCTCACTTTATTCTTCTTTATCAAGATTATTTTAACTATTCTGAGGTCTGTGCCTTTCCCTATGAATTTTAAAATAAACATGTCCATATTTATAAAAAAAACATGCTTGGATTTAATAGGAATTGTCTTAGCCAAGTATATTAATTAAGAGAGAATTGACATCTTTACTATGTTGAATCTCTCAATTCATAAGCATGGCATGTCTCCCCATGTATTTAGATCTTCTTTGATTACTTTCATTAGCATTCTGCAATTTTCAACATACAGATCCTATACATGTTTCATTAACTTTTTCTTTTCTTTTCAACAATTTTAATAGTATGGCATCTTAAATTTTGACTTTTGCATGTCCCTCATTAATATACAGATATGCAATTGATTTTTGTGTGTAGGTCTTATATCCTATAACCTCAAAAAACTCACTTATCAGTTCTAGGAGGGTTTTTTTAAAATATTATTTTATTTTTTCTTTCTTCTTTTCTAATCTGTATGATTTTTTATTTCATTATCTTGCCTTATCAAATTAGCTGAAACTTTTAGCACTATGTTGAGTAAAATCAGTGAGGCAGACATCCTTACTTTGTTTTTAATCACAGGGAAAACATTCATTCTTTTATTATTAACTGTAATGTTAACTATAGGGGTTTTGTAGATGCTATTTATCAGGTTAAGGAAGTTGTCATGTATCTATTTTCCTGAGAGTTTTTAAATGAATAAGTTTTGAAATTCATCAAATTCTTTATCTGTATCAATTAATAAGATCTTGTGATTTTTTTTTTCCTTAGGCTGTTAATATGGTGTAATACCATGATTTCTTTTTCTTGAATATTGAACCAAACTTGGATTCTTGGAAACAACTCCAGTCGATGATGGTGTATGATTCTTTTAAACATTATTAAATTCAGTTTATTGATATTTTGTTGAGGATTTTTGCATCAATGTTTATGGGAGATATTAATCTACAGTTTTCTTTGTTAGTACTATCTTTGTCTAGTTTTGGTGTCAAAGTCATAATAACTTTATAAAATGAATTAGGTAGTGTCCCCTCCTCTCATATTTGTGTATAATTACTGTTAATTCTTTTTAAGCATTAGTTATAATTTTCCAATGAAATCATCTGGGTTTAATGATTCCATTTTGGAAGTTTTTAAAATATGAATTCAAAAAATAAATAAAATAAAGATATTCCTAAAAAAATAAAATAAAATGATAAATTCAATTTCCTTTAATAGTTATAAGGCACTTGGAATTTTTTAAAGAAATAGTACAAAAAATGTCATCAGATTTGTGTGGAAGTACAAAAACTCCAAGTAGCCAAAGCAATTCTGTGAAAAAAGAAAGAGGCCAGAGATATCACTCTGCCTGACTTCAAATTATACTACAAAGTGACAATAATCAAAACAGCATGGTATTGGCAGAAAAACAAACACACAGACTAGTGGAACAGAATTGAGAGTTCAGAAGTAAACCCTCGTATATATTAGTAAATAATTTTTGACAAAGGAGCCAAAAACATGCAATGGGAAAAGGAAAGCCTCTTCAATAAATGGTTCTGGGAAAACTGAAAAGACACATGCAAAAGAATGAAACTAGGCTGTTGTCTATCACATACACCAAAATTAACTCAAAATGGATCAAGGACTTGAATATAAGACTTGAAACAATAAATTACATAGAAGAAAGCATAGGAACTAAACTCATGGACCTTGGACTTATAGAGGATGTTATGAATTTGACCTCAAAGGCAAGGGAAGTAAAAGCAAAAATAAATGAATGGGACTACATCAAACTAAAAAGATTCTACACAGCAAAAGGAACTGTAAACAAGGCAAAGAGGCAATCATCCAAATAGAATATATTTGCAAACAATGCCTCTGATAAAGGCCTAATATCCAAAATATACAAAGAACTCATATAATCCAACAACAACAAAAATTTATCCAATTAAAAAAAATGGGCAGAGGACCTGAACAGACACTTCTACAAAGAAGACATACAAATGACCAGCATAAATATGAAAAGATGCTCAATTTCACTATTTGTTAGGGAAATGAAAATCAAAGCCACAGTGAGATACCACTTTATACCTGTTACAATGGCTATCATCAACAGGACAAATAAAAACAAGTGTTGGAGAGGTTGTGGGGGAAAAAGAGCCCTCATACACTGTTTGGTAGGAAGGTATATTGGTACAGCCACTGTGGAAAACAGCATGGAGATTCTTCAAAGAACTAAGAATAGAATTACCATATGGACCAGCAATCACTCTTTTGGGTATTTATCCCCCAAACTTGAAAACATTTATCCTCAAGGAAATATATACCCTGATGTTCATACAGCATTGTACACAGTGGCCAAAACATGGAAATCAAAGTGTCCATCAATGGATGTTTGGATGAAGATATGGTGTATGTATGTATGTACGTATGTATATGTGTATACACACACACACACATACACACAATGGAATATTACTCAACCATAAGTAAAGATGAAATACTGTCATTTGTGACAACGTGGATGAATCTTGAGAAAATCATGCTAAACAAAATAAGTCAGACAGAAAAAGTTGAAAATCACATGATATCACTCATATGTGCAATGTAAAACTGAAAGCAACAAACAAACATGATAAACAAACAGAGACTCATGGACACTAACAGTGGATTAGTGGTTACTAGCGGGAAGGAGGGAAGAGGGTAGGTAGATAGGGGTAAAAAGGATCAGATATTTGGTGACGAAAGTATGTCTAAATCTAGATGGTGAACACACAATGCAATATATGCTGGGAAACGTATAGGACAGGCAAAGCAACTATTTAAAACTTTGTAACTGGGGCCTTGTCCTTCCTCCTCTCCCCTTCTTCCTTCCATCCTGCTGCTTCTTTCCTCTTCATCCAATGCTCTCATCACACACAAGGAATTTCCCTATCACTGTGAACTTTGTTAGTGCAGAGAAACATCTACCTTCATCTTTTTTTGGACCATAGCTACCCAGTTGTTTCTTAAACTTCCCATAATTAGAAAAAAAAAAGCCTTATTGGACTTATTTGATTTTGTTAATAAATGTCGCTTTAATAATTTTAAAGAATAAATAGTTATAGGGCAATTTAAATTAACTATTTAATATTAGATGAGCTGAAGTTGTTTGAACTTTTCTAAGAATTGATCCATTTCCATTTAAGTTGTCAAATATATGTGTTTAGATTTGTTGAAAATATGTCATTATTATCATTTTGGTGTCTGAAGAAACACGCTTTCATTCCTGATTTAGTTATTTGTGTCTTTTCTTAGTTTTCATTCATTAAGTTTCACTGGAAGTTTGTCAATTTTATTCATTTTTTCAAAAAACTAGTTTTGTGTTTCACTGATTTTTTTCTATTGTTAGTATGTTTTCAATTTCAATGAATTTTGCTTTTATATATATTTCTTATTTCCTTACTTCTGCTCATTTTGGGTTTATTTTTCCCTACATTTTTAGGTTCTTGAGATGGGATATTAGAATATTGATTGGAGGCTTTCCCTCTATTCTAATGTTCACATTTAATGCTATAAATTTCCATCTTAGCACTGTTTTTGCTATGTTCCACCAATTTTCATATGTTGTATTTTCATTTCCATTCAGTACAGTGTATTTTTTTAAAAATTTTCTTTGAGACTTGTCATCGAACAATAAATTATTTAGGAATGTGGTTTTTAGTTTCCAAGTGTTTGGACTTTTTCTGCTATCTATTTTATACTTTGTTTCCACTGTGGTCAGAAAACACACCTTGTATGATTTCAATTCTTTTAAATTTGTTCAAGTTTGTTTAATGGCCTATCTTGTTTTATGTTTCACTAGCACTTGCAAAGAATGTGGATTCTGCTGTTGTTAGATGGAGTGTTCAATGTTAATTAGATCCTTTTAGTCGATGGAGCTTTTGAATTTTTATATACACTTGCAGATTTTCTGTCTGATTGTTCTGACAGTGTTGAGAGAAGGATGTTGAAATTTCCAACTATAATTGTGTCTGTTCCTACTAATCCTTTCAGTTCTATCAATTTCATTTTTATATATTTTTCTGCTGTGTTGTTTGGTGCATAGATATTTTACCATATCCTCTCGGTGGTTAGAATTTTCATGATTATATAATGTCCCTTTATGTCTCTGGTAATATTGTTTTGTTTTGTTTTGAAGTCAACTTTATCTAAAATTAATACAACCAATTCATCTTCCTTTGTTTTATGTTAGCATGATATAGCAATCTGTATATATTGTATTTGAAGAGTTTCCTATGGAAAGATTTGGTGGATCATCTTTTTAATCTACTCTGATAATCTCTGTATTTAATTGGCATATTTAGATCATTTATATTTAATTATTGA
This sequence comes from Pteropus vampyrus, assembly GCF_000151845.1. Taxonomy (NCBI): domain Eukaryota; kingdom Metazoa; phylum Chordata; class Mammalia; order Chiroptera; family Pteropodidae; genus Pteropus; species Pteropus vampyrus. The sequence continues at coordinate 43,354 of NW_011889168.1, read as the reverse complement.
GATATTAGGAATCAAATCTGCTGTTTTAATTTTTTTATTTGTTCTGTGTGTGTTTTTTTTTACTTACTCGAACTTATAATACATTTTGATTTATCTATAGTGACATTGAATGTATCTATTTGCACAACATTTTTAGTTGTTGCTCTAGGCATCATATTATAAATGTATAATTTATTACAGTCTACTGATATTAACATTTTACTAGTTTGAGTTAAGTGTAAAAACCTTACCTCACTTTACCCTCCTCCTTTTATAATTATCTTAAATATTTTCTCCATAGGCATTTAGAATCATATTAGACATTGCTGTAATTTCTTTTTAATCATCAACCATAATCTAGAAGACTCAAGAGAAGTCAATGTATTTACCTATATTTTTGCATCCTGTGCTCTTTCTTCCTTTTTGGTGATCTAAGATTCCTTCTTTAATTATTTCCTTTCTCTGAATAAAACTTCCTTCAGCTACTCTTTTAGGGTAGGTCTCTGATGACAAATTCTCTTAGCTTTTCTTTTCCTGAGAATGTCTTTATTGCTCCCTTATTCCTAAAGGATATTTTACTGGACATAGGATTGTGGGTTTACAGTTCTTTAAGCACTGGAAAAATGTTACTACTTCCTTCTGGCCTCCATGTCTTCTGATGAGAAATGCTGTCATTCGAATAGTTGTTCCACTGTAAGGAAATTGTTGTTTTCCTATCACTGATTTAAAGTTTGACTTCAGTTTTCAGAAGTTGTACTAGGATGTGCCTTTATGTGAATTTCTTTGTGTTCACTCAGCTTCTTAAATCTGTAGGTTTATGTGTTTTGCCAAATTTGGAAAATTATCAGCCATTATTTCATCAAGTAGTTTTTTAGCCCCATCCTATTTTTCCTCTTTCTGGGACTTCAATGACATAAATGTGATTTATTTATTTATTTTTTATCTTTCAAGAGGTATCTGAGAATCTATTCATTTTTTTTTCAATTTCTTTTTTCTCTGTTGTTTAGATTGTATAATTCCTATTGTTTTATCTTCAAGTTCAGTAATTCTTTCTTTGCCTTCCATTCTGCTCTCAATTCCATCCACTGAGTTTTTGCATTTCTAAGTTCTAAAATTTCTATCTGGTTCTTCTTTATATCTTCTATTTCTTTACTGGATTTTTAATTCCTTTGCTGAGACTTTCTATTTTTTTTCATTTCAAGTATATACATAAGCGTGTTTCAGGTGTGTTTATAATTGCTTGTTGAAGCAGTTCTATGATGGCTGCCTTAAAATCTTTGTCAGATAATTCTAAACATACCTGTAATGTTTGCATCAAATTCTATTGGTTGTCTTTTCTCATTCAGTTTGAGATCTTCCTGGTTCTTGGTATAGGCAATTTTTTTCTTTGTAACCTGGACATTTTACATGTTATATGAGACTCTGGATCATATATAAACCTTTTGTTTTAGCAAGATTCTTCTGACAATTCAGAGGAGAATGAGGAGCCCTGCTTTATTACTGCCCGTTGCAGGTATAAGTCTAGTTTCTCCACTTAGCTTTGGTTGACACTGGAAGAGGAGGGAGCTTATCATTACTGATAGGCAATTTTTGGAGTTTCGGCTTCCCACTAGGCTTCCATTGATATCTCCCTGGCTGTGATTGGTAGGAGTGCCTCTTTACTACTCCTTATATGACTTCCACTGACACCATGGGATGGGCAGTGTTGTAAAATTCAACTCTCCACTAGGGCCCCTCTGATACCACACCAGTGGAGAGCAAGAGAGGTACCTTACTACTATCAGTTAATGAAGGAAGTCCAGGCTTTCTGCATGGGTTCCACTGACTCCATGGTTTGTGGGAGAGCACTTGTTTTGCTTGGTGTGGATGAAATTCCAGCTCTCTTTTTGACTTCTGATACCACACTTACAGAGGAATGGGGTACTTCATTATGACCTGGTGAAGTTGGAAGTCTAGGCTCCCCACTTAGGCACTGTTGGCATGGGTAGAGGTCAGGCCATGGTCTTTTCCCAGTGATGTTTGGCTGCAGTAGAAAGGTTATTTTCTAAAAGTTTTCTCTCTTACTAGGTTTTCTCTTTCCTTGCTTTTAAGCTAGAGAGAGTAGAATTTTTTTGTTTTCTATTTTTATCTGTGCCCATTGTCATTTTCTGGCTGCTGGCTGGCTTCTTTAGCACTCAGTCTGAGAATAAGGTAAAAAGAAAACCCAGGGAACTTACTACTATGTCTCTCTTTGGTTCTTAAGGTCCTTACGTGATCTGCAATTTTTTCTCTACCTTTCAGAGTCTTATGTTTGTTGTTTACATAATGTCCAGGGTCTTTAGTTGTACTTTGTGCAAGGAATAAGAAAAAGTATGTCTACTTCATATTCTTATATATTGGTCTATTTTTGAATTCTTTATTCTGTTCCATTGCTCTATGTGTCTATCTCTCTGCCAGTGCCACAATTTCTTAATTACTATAACTATATATAGTAAGCCTTAAAATCTGGTACTGTAAGTCATCCCACTTTATACTACTTTTTCTAAATTGTTTATTATTCTTATTTTGTGGCGCCTTTATATGAATTTTAGAAATATTAGTGGTATCAGAGAGGCCGTAGAGGAGAGTTGAAATTTACAACACTGCCCCATGGCAACAAGGCACCCACCCCATGGTGTCAGTGGAGATCATATAAGGAGTATCGATAAAAATACTCTGCTAGGATTTTGAGTGAAATTGATTTAAATTAGTAGAACAATTTGGGGATAATTTACATTTTTACTATATTGAGTTTGTCATCCTATGAACATAGAATACCATTCCATTTATTTTGAAAGTTCTTTTTATTAAGTTTACTGAGGTATCATTGGTTAATACAATTATATAATTTTCAGGTGTACATTATAATTTGAAATCTGTGTATTCTATTGTGTGTTTACCACCCAAAGTCCAGTTTCCTTCAGCTACCATATATTTGATCCCCTTTACCCACATCACCCTCCCTCTAAACCCTATATTTGACCCTCTTTATCCCATCTACCTCCTCCTTCCTCCCCCACCCCATTAGCAACCACTAGTCTATAGTACTCTGGTAACCACTAGCATATAGTCCATATCCATGAGCCTCTGTTAGTTTGTCCTGCTCGTTTGTTGCTTTTAGGTTTATATCCTACATATAAGTGATATCATGTGATTTTCAACTTTTTCTATCGGACTTATTTCGCTTAGCATGATTGTCACAAGGTCTATTCATGTTGTTGCAAATGGCAGTATTTCATCTCTTCTTATGGCTGAGTAATATTACATTGTATATATGTACTACAGCTTCTTTAACCAATCATATATCATAGGACACTTCGATTGCTTCCATGTCCTGGCCACTGTGAATAATGCTGCTATGAACATTGGTGTGAAAATATATTTTTGGATTTGGGTTTTCAAGTCCTTGGGTAAATACCCAGAAGAGGGATTGCTGGATCATATGGTAGATCAATTCTTAGTTAGTTGAGGACCCTCCATACTGTTTTCCATACTGGCTGTACCAATAGGCAGTCCCACCAGCAGTGTATGAGGGTGCCTTTTTCTCTGCATACTCTCCAACATTTGTTATTAATTGCCCTGTTGATTATACCTATTCTAACAGGTGTGAGATGGTATCTCATTGTGGTTTTGATTTGCATTTCCCTAACAGCTAGCAATCAAAAAAGAATCAAAACAAATCAAAAACAGACTCACAAATATAGTGCACAATTTGGTGACGCACAGAAGGAAGGGGCATTTGAGGCACTAGGAGAATGGGGCGAAGGGTTAAAGAAGTACAAATTAGCTGATGGATGGCCACGGGGATGGGGAGCACAGCATAGGGAATGCAGTTAGCATTACTACGTTGGCTAAGTAGAGGGTCAGGGGAGGGAGGGAGCAATTGCGGGTATCATTTTACGAACTATATAGATGTCTAACCAGTGTACTGTATACTTTAAATTAATTAAAATGAATATATTTTTAAAATATTACAAAGAAAAATTTTATATAGCCCTTTGAGTTGTTTGACTAATAAGTTATTTTGCTCTTGTTCATGTGCCGAAAATGAAAAATTGTCTATCCTTTTGCAGATCTTTTTTAAAATTAATAGTTATATAGGTTTATAAGTGAATTGTATGTGTCCATTGTAAAATTAGTTGAATAGTTGAAGTACATTTTATGTTTATATTGATCAATAAAATCAATTTACTGGTAAATTAAAAATAGTGGAAATTTGGACATAGGCAGACATACACAAAGGGAAGACATACAGAGATAAGATGGCCATGTGACTGGAATGATACAACTACAAGCCAAGGAATGCCACGGATTGCCAGCAAACACCAGAAGATACAAGTGTCAAGGAAATATCCTCCCTAGAGCCATCAAAAGAGAACATGGCCTTGACTTCAGACTTCTGGATTCCAGAATATGAGAGAATAAATTTTTGTTGTTTGAAGCTACTCGGTTTTTGGGTACTTTCTTGTGCCAGCCCTGGGAAACCAATACGCTAATCAATAACAATCCTGCTCTGAAGTTTTTACGACTCTTCTCTTCAAGAGATAAACATAGACTGACACTAGATTCTCTTAATTCCTATTCCAAATTATCAGGGAATAGATTCTGATTGGATCACCAAGCCCTTCATTTATATCTAGGGGATGAAGTAACATTGTACAAACATCAATGTTGCCATTAAGAGGAAACAGTTCCCATAGAAAAGGGGAGCATTGTTTGTCCCATGAAATGGAGAGATTCCCAAAGTGGCCACAACAAAGAGATTTATCAGAATGGAATTTTCTCATCTTTTGTACAATCTAATGCCAAGCTGGCATGCATCCAACAAGCACTGATGGAAGAGTTTGGTTACATTTTCAAATTCAGAAGATGTTCCAAATTCATGAGGTTTCCAAAACATGAGATTTGAAAAATCCTCAAAGTTAATTAGTGTTGCCATTTTGATTTCTTCATTTGGCTTCTCAATAGCAACAATGCATGCTACAGAGTAACATTAAGTCAGAATGAACAACAAATCCTGCTGTGCACTGAAACATGAAGTCAATTTATGTCAAATGTTATTTCGCAGTGTTTGAAATATAATAAAAATAAATTTTAATAATATATCTATGAATTTACTTAGAACAGTATTTTGCTTTTAAGTCAACTCTAAAAGGGAGAAGACAAAGTTAGGGAAAGTTTTTTCTTTCTTTTTCTTATTATGACTCAAACTGAAAGTAGAACATTTTGCACAGTGGCTCAGAGGGTGATTTTCATTTCTATCATCTTAGCGGCAACCAATTTGAACCTGATTCAAAGTTGATTGCTTTCAAGCAGTTGCTGGTATACATGTATTTATTAGTGGACAGGCACCGAGTCTATTTTTCTTCCACTTCCTCTGCTAATCTAGTTATGAAATATGATTTTCAGCAACTCTAAACATATGTGCAACGAAATAAAATGTAATTTGGTTATTTCAATATCCATCCAACTTTTCTTTTTAAATAACATTTACTTTCTCTTTTAAGATGGAGGCATTTCAAAGAAGAGAACTTGGCTACTTGAAGTTTCTACTTGAGTAGAGGCAGTAGATTTCTAATTGGCCATCACTAATTGCCCAGAAGCAGACCCTGCAATGAGTATTCCAATGCAAGTATTTTATGAAAGATGGGTTTTTAGCAGAGGCTGGCAAAAGAAGAGGAGGCATGGCATGGAAACAGTAAGAAAGAAAGCAAGGATGTGACTTTAGGTCAAGTCTTGAATTCAGCCTGATCCTAAGTAAGTTATACCTCAGAGTTTGTGCTATTTCCAGGACGATAGCTGGGCTTTCTTACTCCTGCATAGTCAGGTTTTGATAAGGGTCACCCGATACTCTGGTCTAAATGTTTGTGTCCCCCAAAAATTTATATGTAGAAAAACTAATCTCTAAGGTAATGGTATTAGGAGGCAGGGCCTGCAGGAGATGAATAGGTCATAATGGCGAAGCCTTCATGAATGAAATTAGTGCCCTTATAAAAAAGTTTAAAAGAGGCCCGACAGAGTTCTCTTGTCCCTTCTTCCATGTGAAGATACAAGAAGTCTGCAATCCAGAAGAAAGCCCTCACCTAATCATGATGGCACCCTGATCTCAGACTTCCAGCCTCCAGAACCATGGGAAATAAATTTCTGTTGTTTACAAGCTACCCAATCTGTGGTATTGTTTTTTATAGCAACCCGAACAGTCTCATGCCTAACTCAGACTCCTGGGTCACCACAAGTTAGCTTGGACTTCAGTGTCCTCAATTCCCAC
>NW_011889168.1:34484-35409 GCF_000151845.1 Pteropus vampyrus | reverse complement strand
AGGGGAATCTGAGCAAACTACTGAAACTATCACTAACACTGACAGGGACTAAGACTGAGTGTAGCAACATGAATGAATATCAATAAGAAAAGAAAAAGGCATTATTAACACGTTATATAAAGCAGGTACCCAAGAGGCTTAAAAGCCACCTACTGAAAAACCAAAAGACAAATGCCTTCCTTGCAATAGGCTGAAGGGAGACCTTTTGGGTTAGTTTCTTTTATTTAGCCTAAATATTTAGGATTGTTATGTCCTCATGAAGAATCAACTCGTTTACCATTATGAATGATATTCTTTATCGCTATTAATAATGCTTGCTGTAAAATCTACTTTTCTGATATTAATAAAGCCTTGTTGGCTTTCTTTTGAATAGTATTAGCATAGTATATTTTTTCTATCCTTTTACTTTTAACTTACATGTGTTTTTATATTTGATGTTCATTTCTTATAGACAGCATCTACTTGGGTTTTGCATTTTTATCCAATCTGGCAATCTCTGCTTTTTAATGAAGCTATTTAGATTATTTACATTTAATGTGATTAGTGGTATGTAGATTTAAATCTATCATCTTGTTATTTGATTTCTACTTGCCACACCTGGTCTCTTTTTCTTTTTTTCCTACTTTTCAACTTTTTAAAAATTTAATTAATTTTGGAAGAAGTCTTATTTTTTAATTCACTTTAGCACTCTCTGTCTTTTAATTGGTGTATTTAGACCATTACAATTTAATGTAATTATTGATATATTAGGGCCTAAGTTTGTCATTTTATTTTTTGTTTGTTTCGTCTCTTTATTTCTCCTTTGATTTTTCTTGGATTTGTGTGGGTTTGTTGAATATTTTTTAGAATTTTATTTTTTATTTTTCTACAGTATTTTAGAGTGTATCTATTTGTATAATTGTTTTAGTGGTTGCTGTAGAGATCA
>NW_011889168.1:22639-34219 GCF_000151845.1 Pteropus vampyrus | reverse complement strand
CCTTTATCTTTTTAAATTTTTTTTTTTTAGAGTATTCCTGCTGGTGACAAACTTTTACAGTTTTTGGTTTTTCTTTAAATCTTTTTTTTTTTTTTGCTAAGACTTTCTATTTTTGTTGACGTCTTCTATTTTTTCATTTGTTTTGAGTGTGTTTGTGATGGTCTATTAAAACATTTTTATGATAATTGCTTTAATATTCTTGTCAAAAATTCCTAAAATCCATATTATTTCAATGTTAGTATATGTTCGTTATCTTGTTCAGTTTGATATTTTGGTTCTTGGTATGGCAAGTGATTTTCAATTGACACCTGGATATTTAGATATTATAAGATTCTAGATCTTTTTTAAATGTTGTTTTGTCAGGCCTCTTCTGACACTGCTCAGATGAGTGAAGAAATGTGCCATCATGTTACTGACAGGTTCTCTACTCAGTCTCTGTTCACATCTGATGAGAAGAGCTCTTTTTACTTCTGGGAAGAGGTAGGAGTCCAAGCTTTTCCCTTTGGTTTCTCTGATACCACCGTGGCCAGTAGGGGGAGAGTCACCCAATTGCTACTCGCCACTTGACCTCTACTGACACCATGAAGAATTTGCCTTGTTAACATTAAATAGTGGTAAAAATTATGACTCTGAACTAAGCCTCCTCTGACACCATGTCGATGGGAAAGGGAAAGATGTCTAGTTAATTCTGAGGGTGGGAGTTGAGAGGCAGGCTTTTCACGTTGGCTTCAAATGACACTGTAGGGGTGGTGACCCTATTACCACTGAATGGTTGTGAAAGTTCTGATTCTCTAGTAGGCTTCTTCTGGCACCATCTCAAGAAGATGGAGGGATGCTTTGTTACAACCAAGTAGAGGTAGAAATTTAGGTTTTCCATGGGATTTCCACTGACATGGTGTGGTGGAGGAGGGAGGAGTTGGAAAAAGCTCATTATTATTACCCTTTGAAGATGAGACTACTGGCCTCCTCTGCTTGTTTTTTTCTTATATTCTCTTAGCAGGGGAGTTGAGATTCTTCATCATAATCTGGCAATTGCTATTTTATATATTTGGTCAATTTTTGGTTGTTTCAGACAAGAGTGTGAATCAGGCCCCTGTTACTCCAATTTGCCTAGAAACAAAAGTTCCTCTTTTTATAAATTTTCAGGTCAGTTTAAATAGTATACCAATCAGTATAAAACTACAAAAATATTATCAGACAGGTCTAGTTTAGTAGATATTTAACCATGAGTTTTAATCTACAGGTCAAAGTACTATTAGAATGATGAAGCCTATTAAATTAAAATTTAGAGATGAAGAAAAAATGAAAAGGTTTCATTATATACCTATTAAACATAGATTATTAAAAACAATACTGCATGAGTCCATTCTCTGAAACCTAACTACATTAAAATAGCTAAAAATCTCTGCTAAGAACCTTTCTATCAATATCTTAGTTTATATTTGATATTTCTTTCAGAAATACTTGCCAATTTGCAACTTATGGTTTTGATTTCAGATAAATGTGAAGTGAGCAGAAATCTCTGATCAATGAGAAGACTATGTTTTATTCTAGGAACTCTATCAGAATGCAAAAGAGTGAAATCTCTTGTTGGGATGTAGTTTTGAAGGATGTGGATCTCTCTGTAACATTTCATACCAACTTAGTTGATATTATAAAGGTAAAAATATGTTATGGTCAACAAAGTAATTGCTGAATATCAGGCAGCTTAGTAGCTCTCTTTTAAAATGTATGTCATGATCCCTAACATCTGATAAGAGTTTTCTAATTTAGGATTTTTTTTTTTCAAAAAGTCAATCTGTTGATAATATGTCACCTCTTGCATGGAAATAAAAGTGGGAATCTATACATAATAAAATGATTAACCACTATTAAAATATTTCTGTATTATAGCACTTGTCTTGCACAAAATTAAACTGGGGGAGGTTAAACTTCTTTGATTTGAGTTTTCCCCAAAATTTGCATTCTAGGAAAGGGCAACTCTTAACAATTCTGTTGAACCGTTTAAGAAAATAATGAGGATACCAACCAAACCTAGTTATTTAGAACATACTTTCTTGCTCATGAGTGACACTTTCTAGGTTATAAGATGAAGAGAAACCCTTTGGTGCTATCTAGCAGCTTTCTTGGGAGCAATGAATATGGTAAGGGTGCAGAAAACAACTTTACAGTTGTATTAGTCTGAATTTGAGGTCTGAACTAAGAAAAAAAGCAACATCATAACAGTTTCCAGATGAGAGTACAATTGTCTGAGGACAAGAAAGTTCCAGAAACTAGTAATATTATATAATGACCATAACAAAATTATTCCATAATAAACATTAGGAATTTAGTGCTTTATGTCAGATATTTAGAGTTGTCTACAGTTATGAGATTCTCAAAAGCATAAAATAACATAAATATTAACAGACTCTTTTGAAAATGCATAGTCTGGCTATATGAGGCAAAAATCATTTGCCATCTGGGTAGAATAAGTTGAAAGCAAATAATAACTTCTTATTGCCTCACATTCAGAACAGACACTACACTGGTTACATTTTATTCTGTCTTCTGTTTTATTTCAGCTTTATTGAAAAATAATAAACAATTAGTTGCTCATATTTACATTGTACAAGTCAATGATTTTTTTTCAATTATAGTTGGCATGCAATATTATATAAGATGCAGTTGTACAGTATAGTGATTAGAGATCTATATAATTCATAAAGAGATTACCTCTCTAAATTTAGGACCCTTCTTCATCTTTACATATTTTTACAACATTGTTAACTATTTTCCTTATACTACACTTTATACTTCCACATCTATTTTGTAGCTATCCATTTGTACTTCTTAATCCCTGTGCCTTTTTTCAACATTCCCCAACCCCCTCACATCTAATAGCCCTCAAAATATTCTCTGTATCCATGAATTGTTTATTCTGCTTTTAAATTCCACATGTATGTGAAATCATGTGCTATTTGTCTTTATCTGACTTACTTCATTCAGCGCAATATCCTCTAGGTCCATCAAAGCAATATCGATTTCCATCCCCTTCCTTTTAGTCTGTGTGTGTCTTTGTCTTTTAGTCAGAAGTAAGTCTCTTGGAGGCAACATTAGTAGGGGTCTTGTTTTCTAATCCATTCAGCCACCCTATCATTTGGTTGGAGCACTTATTTTTTTTTCCTTTGAGATACTTCTTCATAGGTATGTAGTTATTACTATTATTTATTCATGTTTTTGATGCATGTGTTTTCTTCTTAAAGAAATCCTTCCAACATTTCCTGTAATACTAGCTTGGTGTTGATGAATTCCTTTAGTTTATTTTTCTCTGGGAAGCTCTTTATCTGTCCTTCAACTCTAAATGATAGCTTTACTGGATAAAATATTCTTGGTTGTAGATCCTGGGTTTTCATTATGTCAAATATTTTGTACCAAGCCCTTCTGTCCTGCATAGTTTCTTTTGAGAAATCAGCTGCCAATCTTATGGGTGCTTCCTTGTAAGTGACTCACTGCTTTTCTCTTGCTGCTTTTAAGATTTTTCTCTTTGTATTTAAACTTCGGCTTTTAATTATGATGTGTCTTGGTGTGGGCCTCTTTGAGTTCTTCTTTTGTAGGACTCTCTGAGCTTCCTGGAGTTATATGTCTATTTCTTCACCAGGTGAGGTAAGTTTTCCATCATTATTTTTTCAAATAGCTTTTCAACTTCTTGTTCTCCTTCAGGTATCCCTATGACCCAGATGTTTTCATATTTAATTTTGTTCCAAAGACTTTTTAAATCATTATTATAGTTGCGGTTTATTTTTTCTTGCTGTCCTTATTGGGTGTCCTTGGTTTCCCCATCCTCTATATTGGTGGTTCGATCTTCTTCTTTATCCACTCTATTGATTCTCTCAATATACTCTTCATCTCAGATAATGTGTTCTTAATTTCTGGCTGATTCCTTTTTATAATTTCTATTTCCAATTTTTTAAATTTCTTTGTTAAAATTCTCAGTGAGTTCATCTATACTTCCTTTAAGTTCATTGAGCATCTTTATAACCAGTGTTTTGGACTCTGCATCTGTTAGATTGCTTGACTCCATTATTCTTGGATCTCTGTTCTGTTCTCTCATATGGCTTCTGCTTCTTCATCTTCCCATTTTGGCTGCCTCTCTGTGTCTGTTTCTATGTACTAATTCAAGCTCTTAAGTCTCCTGGTCTTAGTGTGGCTTTGTGCAGTAGGTGTCCAGCAGCACAGTTCTAAGAGGGGTTCAGCTTCAGGCCAAGTTTGGACCCAGTCTGTGCCCCTCTGGGGCTACCTGTTAAGATTCATCAAGCAACCACAGATGCTGTATTTATAGTTGCCTCAAGAAGCCATGACAGAAAGCAAGACCAGCTGCCACCAGTGTGCATCTTGAAGTTGGCTCAGTAAGGAGAACTGGACTCACTGAGGATACAACTGGATGTGGCTTGGGTAAGGCCGTGAGTTCAGAAAGGTGGATTATCAGGGAATCATCTCCATAGAGAGACCTCTGTTATCCAATTTGATGATGTCTCAGCTATGGCGGCACTGCTTCTGCACAGTGGGAGGGAGGAGGGCTCAAGAGAGGAACAATGGCTACTGCCAGCAGTTCTGCCTGGGAGAAAGCCTCACCTCCAGCCTTTGCTCCAACAACTCAGTGTCCCCCTATAAGTCCCTGGTGACCGCCCCCCCCCCGACTAGCCATCACAGTGCTTGTGCTCAGAGCAAGCAAGTTCATAACCACAAAGTCCACTCGCAGGCACAGCCCCTTTAAGAGGCATCTGCAGCAGCCATCTGCAGCTATCATACTCTGTGTCCCACTCACCTGCTTGAGACCTGGAAGTCTCGCAGCTTTTCCCCCTTCTACCTTCTACTGTTGCAGATTGATTTCTTATTTCTCTCTCTAGTTGTAGTACTTCTGTTCTCTAGATCCCTGGTGACTCTGCTTACAGTTTGTGCCGTGTTTCCATCACAACTTTGATGTGGGGGCCAAGACCAGATGAACAAAGCCAATAACATCTATGGCATTTTTAGGTGACTCTCTATTTTGTTGTCTGAACTAGCAGTATTTCTTCTTGCTTAAACATAAAATTAAACATAAAATTTCTTAATAAATAAATAAAATAAAGATATGAATATACAAATACTAAAAATGAAAGAATGTATTATTTGAAAATATAAACTTTAGCTTTTCATCTTGTAAATTTATAAGAAAATACTTTTTCTACATCAACATATATGTTTACATATAGTTGAGAATATATAAATTAAAGCTGTTATTTGGTGAACAATTCATTTTGTTCCTTTTATCTCTATTGACTCCAAATTCTTTAAAGATTTTCCAAGTAACATCAGATTATTAATTAACTATATCAATATAAAATTTATAGAGAGAAGATGGCAAGGAAACATGGAGTGAGAGACATCTTCAGATCTCTCCTCCAAAACAACAATAAGCTGAACATCTAAAACTCAACAAAAAACACACAAACTGCACATCAGTACATCTGAGTGTGGGATCTGCTCATAAGAGCTACCACAGGTCAGAACCCTGGGTGTCGGACAGTGGACTGGGACAGATAAAGAAGCTGCCTCTCCCAGCTACCAGAACTCCTTGTAGGAGAACGGAGGGGGGAGAGGTGGGGACGGTGTGGTGACTTCCCTGATCAGCCTGCCTGGAAGTGCCAGAAGTTCTAGCAGCCGGCAGCAGGACCAAGTCATCAGGGCACAAAGCAGAGAAGCAGGACGGGACAGTAGAGAAACAACAGTTGATTTTTAACTGTCCATGTTCCAAAACAGAGGCTGAGCTGCAGTCCCCAACCCACAACCAAGAGGGACCCTCCCCCCTTACCCTCCGAGACTGAACACTGCGAAGCCCCAGTGGAATCTGAGCAGAAGCTGCCGAGACTGAAGTTACTTCTTGCAGCCACCGAAGCTCCCTGCAGGAGGACGGGGAGAGGAGAAGGTGCAGCACTTCCTCTGATCGACATCCCTGGAAGTGCCAGAAATTCTAGCAGCTGGCAGCAGGGTTCAGTCATCAAGGCAGAGAGCAAAGAAAAGAGATGGGATATCAGAGAAAAAATAAAAAAAACAGTTGATATCTATTGGCCCTGGATGCAAAACCGAGGCTGAACTGCAGTCCCCAACTCCCAACCCAGAGGGCCCCTCCCCCTACACCCTGCGAGACCGACCACCATGGAGCCACAAGGAAATCTGAGCAAATGCTACCGAAACTGTCGCTGGCACTGACAGGGACTGAAAATGAGAGTACCAAGTGTGACTAAATATCTACAAGAAAATAAAAAAGACATTTAGGCTTTATGTAAAGCAGTGATCCAATAAGCTTAGATGCCACTTGCTGGAAACCAGAAGAAAAGCACTATCTTCTCAGCAAGCTAAAGAGAGACCATTATATAATAAATCTTCATTCTGGAAAAACAGAAGAATACACTTCCATTAATGCCCAGGCAAAGAAATAGTCCATTACACCATGAGCTACCAAGGTGACAAGGCGACTCAGAAAGAAAGAGAAAAATCTACAGAAAATAAGCTTACAGACAAAGAAATACATGACTTAAATGGCAAAGAATTCAGGAAGGTGCTTCTGAAAAAACTCGATGAGTTCCAAAATAATTCAAATCAGCAATTTCAGGAACTGAAAAAAACAACTAAATGAGCAGAGCAAGGACATTAAAACCCTCAAAAAGAACCAAATAGAATGGCTGGAGATGAACACACTGCAAAAGTTGAAAAATGAAATAGCAGGCTTGGGAAATAGAGTCGACCAAATGGAGGAAAGGATCAGTGATATCAAAGACAGAAATCTAGAAATAAATCAGAAAGAAGAAGAGAGAAACCGAAGAATGAAAAATAATGAAAGAGAAATACGAAAACTAAGTGATACCATCAGGAGAGGAAACATAAGAATAATGAGCATTATCAAAAGCGAGGAAAAGGAACAGGGATTAGAACGCATTTTCAGACAAATAGTTGATAAGAATTTCCCAAATGTAAGGAATGAGCTGGAGCTTCAAATTATAGAAGACAACTGAATACCCAATTATCTCAACCTGAAAAGGCCTTCACCAAGATACATTGTATTAAAATTATCGAAAATCAATGACAAAGACAGAATTCTCCGGGCAGCCAGGGAGAAGAAAATAGTAACTTATACAGGTAAACCCACTAGATTATTCTTGGACTTCTCAGTGCAAACTTTACAAGCCAGAAAGGAATAGAATCAAATATTTAAACTATTAAGTGAAAGGAACTACCAGCCTAGAATAATGTATACAACTAAGCTCTCCTTTAAATATGAAGGAGAAATTAAGTCTTTTCCAGACATACAAAAATTGAAGAATTCTCCACTATGAGACCTGCGCTACAGGAAATACTGAAGGAGGTCACATCATCTAAAACAAAATGACAAAAAAAAAACATAATTAGCAGTAAAGTGACTACCAGGCAAATAGAAGCAGAGGCGTGCAACCCTTACTAACAACAGGGCATTATAAGCTTAAATAATAAGAAGAGCATTGTTATAACAAAATTGTAATGAACGTTCAGCATACATAGGAACAAATTGATATAACGATAACTGAAAACGGGGGGATTAAAAGATGCAATATCGCAAAGGAGAATGGAAATAAGGCACGCACAGAAGAAAATGGATGACTATATAAATGTAAATATGCTTTATATATTCATAATAGTAACCACACGCCAAAGATTCAGAACTGAAGCATGTAATGTAAAACAAAAAAGACCAGGGGGAAAACCCACAAAAGCCAACCAGAATAAAGGAAACAGAAGGACAAGGACAAGGAAGCAATGGAAACACCAAGCTACCAGAAAGCAAAAGATAAAATGGCTATAAGAAGACCTCATATTTCAATAATCACCCAAATGTAAATGGATTGAACTCACCAATAAAAACGCACGGAGTTGCAGAATGGATTGAAAAACAAAATCCAACCATATGCTGCCTCCAGGAGACACATCTTAGCTCCAAAGACAATTATAGACTCAAAGTGGAAGGGTGGAAAATGATATTTCAAGCAAATGGCATTCAGACAAAAGCGGGAGTAGCGGTACTAATATCGGACAAAATAGACTTCAAAATAAAAAAGATAAAGGAAGATACTGAGGAATACTTCATAATGACAAAGGTAATCATGCACCAGGAAGACATAACACTTATTAATATCTATGCTTTCAATCAGGGAGTCCCGAAATATGTAAAGGAATTACTAACAGAACGAAAGGGAGAAACAGACCAAAACACCATCATAGCAGGGGACCTAAATACCCCACTGTCGGATATGGACAGGTCATCTAAACAGAAAATCAATAAGGAAATAACATCCTTAAATGACACATTAGACCAACTGGACATAATTGACATATGCAGAGCCTTCCATCCCAAAACAGCTGCTTATATAATCTGCTCTAGTGCACATGGAACATTCTCAAGAATCGACCACATACTGGGACACAGAGATAGACTCAACAAATATAAGAGGTTTGAAATCATACAAACCATATTCTCTGATCATAATGCTTTGAAACTAGAGATCAAGTGCAGAAAGAAATCAAGAACCACAAATACATGAAGATTAAACAACATGCTACTGAAAAATAACTCGTCCAGGGAAAAAATAAAAAGAGACATCAAGAGATAAAGCAGTCATAAGAGGAAAGTTCATATCATTACAGGCCTATCTCCAAAAACAAAAATTAGCCCAAATAAACAACCTCACGCTGCGTCTTAAAAAACTAGAAAAGGAAAACAGACAAAGCCTAAAATCAGCAGAAGGAAAGAATTAGAGCAGAAATATGTGCAATTGAAAACAAATAAAGAAATAAAACATTAGAAAAACAATAGAAAAAATAATAGAAAGTAGAAAAAATAAATAAAACAAAGAGTTGGTTCTTTGAGAAGGTTAATAAAATTGACAAACACCTGGCTAGACTCACTAAAGAAAAAAGAGAAGGGACACAAATAAACAAAATCAGGGATGAAAGAAGGGAAATTATGGCAGACACAGCAAAAATATAAAGGATCATATAAGAATACTATGAAAATGTATATAACTCCAAATTTAGTAACCTAAAAAAAAAAAATGGACCAGTACTTAGAAAAATATGATTTTCCTAGACTGAATGAAGAAGATCTGAAAAATCTAATTATACCAATCAGCAGTATGGAAATTGAAATGATCATCAAACATGCACATAAAAGTAAAACTCCAGGACCAGATGGCTTCACCAGTGAATTCTACCAAACATTCAAAGATTTAATACCTATTCTCCTCATAATCTTCCCCAAAATCTAAGAGGAGGCTATACTTCTCAACTCATTTTATGAGGTCAGTATTACTCTGATATGAAAACCTGGTGAAGATAATACAAAAAAAGAAAACTAAAGACCAAAATCTCTCATGAACACAGATGTACAAATTCTAAATACGATACTAGTTAACCAAATACAGCAATATATTAAAAAGATTATACACCACAATCAGGTGGGCTTCCTCCCAAAGGCACAGGGATGATTCAACATGTCCAAATCAATTAATGTGATACATCACATAAACAAATAAAAAAATAAGAATCATATGATCATATCAATAGATGCAGAAAAAGCCTTCGACAAGATACAGCACCCATTTATGATCAAAACACTTAACAAAATCGGTATAGAAGGAAAGAACCTTAACATAATAAAGGCCAAGTATGACAAAACCTCCGCTGAAGTTATACTTAATGGTGAAAAACTAAAATCCTTCCCTCTAAGATTAGGAACAAGGCAAGGCTGTCCACTATCACCACTGTTATTCAATAGAACATTAGAAGTCCTAGCGAGTGCAGTCAGTCATGAAAAAGATATAAAAGGCATCCAAACAGAAAATGAAGAAGTCAAACTGTCACTATTTGCAGGTGACATGATTCTCTATATAGAAAACCCTAAAGATTCCACAAGAACACTACTAGAAACCATAAGCAAATACAGTAAAGACTCTGGATACAAAATCAATGTTCAAAAATCCATAACATATCTATATTCTAATAATGAAGAATCAGAATAAGAAATGGAAAAAAACAATTCCTTTTCCATTGCAACAAAAAGAATAAAATACCTAGGAATAAATTTAATGAAACAAATGAAAGGCCTATATAATGAAAACTAGATATCGAAGAAGATACAAAGAAATGGAAAAATATTCCGTGTTCTTGGATTGGAAGAATCAACATAGTTAAAATGACCATATTACCTAAAGCATTATACAAATTTAATGCAATCCTCATCAAAACCCCATCGACAGTTTTTAAAGAAATAGAATAAAAGATCAGATTGGTATAGAAGCTCAAAAGACCCAAATTACAAAAGCCGTCCTTATAAATAAGAGTGAGTCTGGAGGCATCACTCTGCCCCATTTCAAATTATACTACAAAGCAACAGTAATCAAAACAGCATGTTATTGGCAGCAAAACAGATACACAGACCAGTGGAACTGAATCAAAAGTCCAGAAGTAAACCCATATTTATTTGGGCAAATAATTTTTGACATAAAAGCCAAAAACATACAGTGGAGAAAGGAAAGTCTGTTCAATAAATCGTGCTGGGAAAACTGGAAGGCCACCTGCAAAAGATCGAAACTATACTGTTGTCTATCATCACACACCAAAATTAACTCAAACTGGATTAAGGACCTGAATATAAGACCTGAAGCAATAAAATACATAGAAGAAAACATAGGAACGAAACTCAGGGACCTTGGACTTAAAGAGGATGTTATGAATTTGGCCTCAAAGGCAAGGGAAGTAAAAGCAAAAATAAATGAATGGGACTACATCAAACTAAAAAGTTTCTGCTCAGCAAAAGAAATTGTCAACAAGGTTAAGAGAGAACCATCCAAATGGGAAAATATATTTGCAAGGAACGTCTCCTATAAGGGCGTAATCTCTAAAATATACAAAGAACTCATACGACTCAATAACAACAAGAAACAAACGATCCAATATAATAGTGGTCAGAGGACCTGAACAGACTCTCCTCCCTAGAAGACATACAAATGGCCAACAAATATATGAAAAGATGCTCAACATCGCTAGCTATTAGGGAAATTCTAATCAAAACCACAATGAGATACCATCGCACACCTGTTAGAATAACTATAATCAACAGAACAAATTATAACAAATGTTGGAGAGGATGTGCAGAAAAGGAACCCTCATACACTGCTGGTGGGACCACCAATCAGTACAGTCACTATGGAAAACAGTATGGAAATTCCTCAAAAACCTAAGAATTAATCTACTATACGATCCAGCAATCCCACTCCTGGGTATTTACCCCAAAGACTTGAAAACCCACATAAGAAAAGATATTTGCACACTGATGTTCATAGCAGTATTATTCACAGTAGCCAGGACATGGAAGCAACTGAAGTATCCTATGATAGATGATTGACTAAAAAATCTATGGTACATATATACAATGGCATATTACTCAGCCATAAGAAGAGATGAAATACTGCCATTTGCAACAACATGGATGGACCTTGAGATAATCATGCTGAGCGAAATAAGCCTGGC
>NW_011889168.1:15900-21374 GCF_000151845.1 Pteropus vampyrus | reverse complement strand
TGGATTTTATTAATCATTACCCCAATAATTTCTAATAAAATTTTAATTATTTTTTTTAATTAAGACTTTTTCTAGAGCATGTTAAGTTTCACAACAAAGCTGAGGGGAAAATAGGAGAGTTCCCATATATTCCCTGCCCCATACATGCATAGTGTCCCCTATTGTCAACATTCTCCAACAAAGTGGTACATTTGTTACAATTGATAAATCTACATTATAATTGCCCAAAGCTCATAATGTGCACTATGGTTCACTCTTGATGTTGTACATTCTATAGCTTTGGACAAATGTATAATAATGTGTATTAATTATATGTATGGTATTATACAGAGTATTTTCACTGCTCTAAAAATTCTCTGTGCTTCACCTATTTATTTATCCCCCTAAACCCCTAGCAACCACTGATCCTTTTATTCTCACCATAATTTTACCTTTTCCAGAATGTCATACAGTTGGAATCAAGCAGTATGTAGCCTTTTCAGATTGGTTTCTTTCACTTAGTAATATGCATTTATGATTTCTCCATGTATTTTTATGGTTTAATAGCTCATTTCTTTTCCGTGCTGAATAATAATCCATTGTCTGGATGTACCACAGTTCATTTATCCATTCTTTTACTGAAGAACAATTTGGTTAATTCTAAGTTTTGGCAATTATGAATAAAGTTACTATGAATATTTATGTGCAGGTTTTTGTGTGAATGTAAGCTTTCAACTCCTTTGGGTAAATACCAAGGAGTGCGATTGCTGGATCATATGGTAAGAGTATCTTTAGTTTTATAAGAAACCTCCAAGCTGTCTTCAAAAGTGGCTGTACCATTTTGCATTTCCACAAGCAATGCATGAGAATTCCTGTTACTGTACTCATATTTGGTGTTATCGGTGTTCTAGATTTTGGCCATTCTAATAGGCGTGCAGTGGTATCTCATTGTTGTTTTAATTTGCATTTCCCCGATTACATATTATGTGGAGCATCTTTATATAAGCTTATTTGCCATCTGTATGTCTTCTTTGATGAGGTGTCTATGAAGAACTTTGGCCCATTTTTTAATCAGGTTGTTTGTTTTCTTACTGTTGAATTTTAAGAATTCTTTGCATACTCTGTTTTTTTAAAAATTTTTATTCAATTTATTTAAACTTAAAAAAATAGTTTACCCATTTTTTCCTATTTCATATGCATTTTTGTAGATGTTCTTTATCAAGTTTAGAATGTTGAAATTATTTTTTAAAACAAATTTAACACAATAATTTGTATATGACTTAGAGTAATAAACTTTTATAATTCTCTCATATTTTTATATATTTTACATAATTTTATAATTATCTCATATATATTACATAACATAAAAACTATTCCAATTTTGCTTAAAAGTCTTCATTTTCTTAAAATTGGCTGGTACCAATATTTATTCCTTTATTTCTTATCTTAGTGACCTAAAGATCAGCCATTACCTAAAATTTATTCATTCCACTTTGAACATATTTTTTCTCTTTCATTTTTCCTTTTTTGAGTTCTTGAGACCACTTATTCTAAATGTACATAAGCTAAGTCCCTAGACTAAATATTTCCTCCATTATATATGATAAATTTAACAATCTTGTTAATTTCCCTTCAGATTAGGAAATTTAGTTTCACAAAATAATATAACTAGATAGATGAACGCCTCTATGCTCGATCCAGATCTCCTCTTATTGAAGGACTTGCCCCAGCTTCTGGGAATGATGGAAACAGGAAGCCTTTGGCTGTCAGGGATATCTAAGCTGCAGAGAGGAACAAAGTTATTGCCATTACCCTGATCTGTGTGGTGATATAAATGTACAGTCATCTCAATCCAACAGAGAAAAATTCTGAAGGGCTATTTTTACTCCAGAGCTTCCCATAGGGTTGCCCAAGGCATTTGTAGGGCCTAGATTAGAGATTGAACTTCTCCTCTGTCCATGTCTACTCGATCCTCCTTTCTCGCAAAGATGTTGATTCCTTTATAACCATCTTGCTTGCTAAACTCTATTTTCGGGCCTATGTCCAAAGAATCCACCTACACCAGCAAGAAAATAAGGAGTTTTCATTTGATAATATGTGTATCCCTAGAGGTACTTTCATATCATAGTTTATTCCAGCCAATCCCTAAGTCACTATGCTAAGCACCCACACACAAAATTATTTTTCTTTAAATTCAGATGAAGATTACATATACATTTTTTTAATTTTTAATTAAATTTATTGGGGTAACATTTGTTAATACAATTATATAATTTTCAGGTGTACATTATCATTTGACATCTATATATTCTATTGTGTGATTACCACCCAGAGTCCAGTTTCCTTCAGCTACCATATATTTGATCCCCTTTACCCACTTCACCCTCCTCCTAAACCCTATATTTGACCCCCTTTATCCCGTCTACCTCACTCCTCCTCCGCCACCCCATTAGTACTCACAAGTCTATAGTCCTCTGGTAACCAGTAGACTATAGTCCATGTCCATGAGTCTCTGTTGGTTTGTCCTGCTCATTTGTTGCTTTTAGGTTTATATCTCACATATAAGTGATATCATGTGATTTTCAACTTTATCTGCCAGGCTTATTTCGCTCAGCATGATTATCTCAAGGTCCATCCATGTTGTTGCAAATGGCAGTATTTCATCTCTTCTTATGGCTGAGTAATATGCATTGTATATATGTACCATAGATTCTTTAGTCAATCATCTATCATAGGATACTTCAGTTGCGTCCATGTCCTGGCTACCGTGAATAATACTGCTATGAACATCAGTGTAAAAATATCTTTTTAGATATGAGTTTTCAAGTGTTTCGGGTAAATACCCAGGAGTGGGATTGCTGGATCATATGGTGGATCAATTCTTAGTTTTTCGAGGACCCTCCACACTGTTTTCCATAGTGGCTGTACTGATTTGCAGTCCCACCAGTAGTGTATGAGGGTTCCTTTTTCTCCACATCCTCTCCAACATTTCTTATTACTTGTCCTGTTGATTATTGCTATTCTAGCAGATGTGAGATGGTATCTCATTGTGGTTTTGATTAGAATTTCCCTAATAGCTAGCGATGTTGAGCATCTTTTCATATATTTGTTGGTCATTTGTATGTCTTCTAGGGAGAAGTGACTGTTCAGGACATCTGCTCATTTTTTGATTGGATAATTTTTATTATTCTTATTGAGTCGTATGACTTCTTTGTATATTTTGGATATTTGGCCCTTATTGGAGGCATTGCTTGCAAATATATTTCCCCATTAGGATGGTTGTCTCCTTACCTTGTGGACAATTTCTTTTGCTGAGCAGAAGCTTTTTGGTTTGATGTAGTCCCATTCATTTATTTTAACTTTTACTTCCCTTACCTTAGAGGTCAAATTCATAAAATTCTCTTTAAGTATAAGATCCTTGAGTTTAGTTCCTAAGTTTTCTTCTATATATTTTATTGCTTCAGGTCTTATATTCAGGTCCTTAATCCAGTTCGAGTTAATTTTGGCATGTTGTGATAAACAACAGTCTAGTTTCATTCTTTTGCAGGTGGCGTTCCAGTTGTCCCAGCACGATTTATTGAACAGGCTTTCCTTTCTCCACTGTATATTTTTGGCTCTTTTATGGACACAAAAATTATTTGCCCATATAAATATGGGTTTACTTCTGGACTCTCGATTCTGTTCCACTGGCCCGTGTGTCTGTTTTGCTGCCAATACCATGCCGTTTTGATTACTGTTGCTTTGTAGTATAATTTGAAATGGGGCAGAGTGATGCCTCCAGCCTCACTCTTTTTTCTCAGGATGGCTTTTGCAATTCGGGATCTTTTGTGCTTCTATACAAATCTGATGATTTTTTGTTCTGTTTCTTTAAAAAAATGCCAATGGGATTTTGATGGGGATTGCATTAAATCTGTATAACGCTTTAGGTAATATGGTCTTTTTAACTATATTGATTCTTCCATTCCAAGAACATGAAATATCTTTCCATTTCTTTGTGTCTTCTTTGATTTCTTTTAATAGGGTCTTGTAGTTTTCATTATATAGGCCTTTCATTTGTTTCATTAAATTTATTCCTAGGTATTTTATTCTTTTTTTTTGCAATTGAAAAAAAAATTATTTTTTCCATTTCCTTTTCTGATTCTTCATTATTAGAGTATAGATATGCTATGGATTTTTGAACGTTGATTTTGTATCCAGAAACTTTACGCATTTGCTTATGGTTTCTAGTAGTGTTCTTGTGGAATCTTTAGGGTTTTCTATATAGAGAATCATGTCACCTGCAAATAGTGACAATTTGACTTCTTCGTTGCCTATTTGGACTGCCTTTTATATCTTTCTCTTGTCTGTCTGCCCTTGCTAGGACCTCCAATGTTCTATTGAATAACAGTGGCTATAGTGCCTTGTCCCTGATCTTAGAGGGAAGATTTTTAGTTTTTCACCATTAAGTATACTTTTGGCTTAGTGTTTGTCATAGATGGCCTTTATTGTCTTAAGATACTTTTCTTCCATACTGATTTTGTTAAGTGTTTTGATCATAAATGGGTGCTGTATCTTGTCAAAGGCTTTTTCTGCATCTATTTATATGATCATATGATTCTTATTTTTTTTTATTTGTTTATGTGATGTATCACATTAATTGATTTGGATATGTTGAACCATCCCTGTGCCTCTGGAATGAAGCTCACTTGATTGTGGTGTATAATCTTTTGAATATGTTGCTGTATTTGGTTCGCTAGTATCTTATTTAGGATTTTCGCATCTGTGTTCATAAAAGATATTGGTCATTAGTTTTCTTTTTTTGTGTTATCTTTACAAGGCTTTGGTTTCAGGGTAATATTGGCCTTATGAAATGAGTTGGAAAGTATTGCTTCCTCTTCGAGCTTTTGGAAGAGTTTGAGGAGAATAGGTATTAAATCTTCTTTGAGATGAAACGTTAGGTTGTTTATTTGGGCTCATTCTTGTTTTTTGGAAGTAGGCCTGTAATGGTATGAACTTTCTTCTTATGACCACCACTTTTGCCATGTCCCAAAAGTTGTGATATGTCGTAATATCATTATCATTTATTTCTATGTATCTCTTGATCTCTCTTTTTATTTCTTCTCTGACCAAGTGATTTTTCAGTAGCGTGTTATTTAATCTCCATGTATTTGTGGTTCTTCTTGATTTCTTTCTGCACTTGATCTCTAGTTTTAAAGCATTATGATCAGAGAATATGGTTGGTATGATTTCAACCCTCTTATATTTGTTGAGTCTATCTCTGTGTTCTAGCACGTGGTCAATTCTTGAGAATGTTCCATGCGCACTAGAGAAGGGTGTATAAGCAGCTGTTTTGGGATGGAAGGCTCTTTAAATGTCAATTATTTGCAGTTCATCTAATGCGTCATTTAAGGATGTTATTTCCTTATTAATTTTCTGTTTAGATGACCTGTCCATATCCGACAGTGGGGTATTTAGGTCCCCTGCTATGATGGTGTTTTGGTCTGTTTCTCCCTTTC
>NW_011889168.1:1651-14420 GCF_000151845.1 Pteropus vampyrus | reverse complement strand
TTTTTTTTTTTTTTTCAATTCCTGAAATTGTTGATTTGGATTGTTTTGGATCTCATTGAGTTTTTGTCAGAAGTACTTTCCTAAATTGTCTATCTTTTAAGTCTCATATTTCTTTGTCTGTAAGCTTATTTTCTGTAGATTTTTCTCTTTCTTTCTGAACTGCCTTGTCACTTTGGTTGTTCATGGTGTTTTATGAACTGTTTCTCCCCCGGTCATTAATGGAGGTGTATTCTGCTGTTTTTCCAGAGAGAAGATTTATTATATAAAAGTTCTTTTTAGCTCACTGCAAAGAAGGTGCATTTTTTTTTTTTTTGCTTTTTATTATATGGCATCTAATCCCCTTGGTTCCCTGCTTTACATAAAGTGTTTATAATGCTTTTTTAAATTTTCTTGTAGATATTTAATCATCCTTGTTACCCTCAGTTTCAGTTCCTGTCAGTGTCAATGACAGTCTCAGCAGTGTTTGCTCACATTCCCTTGGTGCTCCACGGTGATTGGTCTCGGAGCATATGGCGTTTGAGATCATTTGGTTTGGGGGCAGCTCAGCTTCAGTTTTGCAACTGCGGCCTGCAAAAATCAGCTGTTGTTCCTCTGTGGTCCCGTCCTCTACTCTGCTTTCTTCCCTGATGAATGGGCCCTGCAGCCAGCTTGCCATGGTGAGCTCACAGCTATCCCAGGCAGGAATGTTCAGGGAACTCTCCGCAGGAATTTGCCACTCCTTTTCTCCTCCCCCTCCTCTTGCAGGGAACTCCGGAAGCTGTGAGAGGCAGTTTCTTCATTTCTCCCTGTCCACCACCTGACACCCGGGGTTATGACCTATGGCAGCTCTTATGTGCAGATCCTACTCTCAGACATGCTGGTGTGCAGTTTGGGTGTTTTTTGTTGAGTTTTAGATGTGCAGCTTATTGTTATTTCAAGGGGATAGATCTGGGGACATGTCTCACTCCACTATGTTTCCAAAGATCCTCAAGATTACATATTTTCATATTAGCTGAACAGATTTTCTTTCCCTTCTTTATCTGAAGATGGATCTCTCTGTTTGATCTAGATGTTCTCATGGTACATACAAATGACCACTTCCTGCAACCAATTACCTATAATTTTTCAAAGATATTTTAAGCAAATAGGCAGCTCTATATCTAGAATCTCTCTGATCATAAACACAAAACATTGCAAATGACCATTTCCATACTCAAACCATCATGTGAAAAACTGGGGGGCAATTACACAACTTTAGCAAAAGAAAAATGCAGATAAGACACAAAGTTCTTACCAATGAAAAATAGAATAAATTCTTTCATCCAAAACAAGTAAATAAGTAACTTCCCACCCTATATTTGCTAAGGGCTTTGTTCATCCTTCATTAACAAAATTTAATACATTGACCAAAAGCCTATGGTAGAAAACACAACTCACTTTTCCTTGAATTCTATAACACTCTTTCGACATCAAAAGACCTTTCCAGGCACTTACAGGAGAGGTGGGGGGTGGGGGATGATTCACTGTAATTGCCCAATCCATGGGAAATTCAGTACTCTGACTCCACACTTCCTCTCCAAGTTTCTGTGTCATTTTTGGTGTAGTATAACTTGATTGAGGACTGTTCTTGCTTCACTCTGGTAGGTTCTCATGGGTTAAACCATCTTGGTAGGACCTCCGAATACTTAAGAAAAAGATATATGTCAAATTCATTATGTCAAAGTTTTATTTTAAATTTGATACAAGAGAGTAGTCTTCTAAATTAGCCAATTAAAAGAATTTGCATTGCTAAAGACACAGGAAAAAAAATAAGACTGATTAGAAAATCATTGTTAGATCAGATATAAGATGAAAAAGAATATTTGGTTAGATCGTGTCCACTCAAGATGGCAGAGTAGGTAAACATTGTGCTTGCCTCTCTCACAACCATATTGAAAATACAACTAAACTATAGAGCAACCATCATTGGGAGTCACCTGAAGTCTAGCTGAATAGAAGTCTTACCACTGGGGACACAAAGAAGAGGCCAACTTGAAACGGATAGGAGGAGCAAAGATGCAAAATGATCTAGTCCCACACCTGCTGTAACATTTAAAAACCAGGAAGGATATCTCGGCTGCAGGGGTCCCCCCAAAGAAACAAGGGGTCTAGGCCCCACACCAGGTCCTTAAGCCCAGAGTTCCAGTGCCAGGAAGAGATATTCCCACAAATTGTGGCTATGAAAAGCAGCAGAGATTGTGTCTGAGTGAGATGGAAGGTAGCTGGAGTTGTAGTCATTCTTCTTAAGGGGCCCATGTGGAAACCTACTTGCTGATAGACTTACTTGCTCTGAGCTTAAGCATTGGGGCAACAGATTGAAAGGTGCCAGAGACATAAGAGGGAAACTGAATTATCTGTCTCCAGGAGAGGCAGCTTTCTCACAGACAGAAGTGCTGGTAAACTCTATTATCTTTTTGTTGAGTCTTTCCCCTTCTGGACATGCAGATGCAGGCATCACCATATATGAGTCTCTATTAATCTGGCTAACACTGTTTGCCTACCCTGGTGATTCTGTAACCCCTCACCACCCAACTTGCGGGCTCACCCAAGCAACTTCCAGTGGCTTTTCCATGCAAATAGCTTGTCCTGGCTCATATTGTGGACTTTTCTAATATCTCTCAAAGGTTCATAAACCTCAAACAAGCAGCACTTGACCTCGGTGTGCCTTGTACCCCTTGCTGAACAGTCTCAAGCTTGGCACTAGTGGTGGACTGTCTCCATTCACAGCTTAGCCTCTAAACACAACTTTAAGCCAAGTCTCAAATACAACGGGAGGGCACACACAATCCATACAACAGACACACCTGGAGCATCAGGAAAGACTGTGCCACTGGGCCCTTCAGGACACCTACTATATAAGGCCACTCCAGTAAGATGGAAAGACATAGTAGCCCTACCTAATACATAGAAGTAAACACAGGGAGGCAGTCAAAATGGGGAGACAAGAAACATGTCTCAAATGAAAGAACAGCATAAAGCCCCAGAAAAAGAACTAAACAAAATGGAGACAAGCAATCTACCAGATGCAGAGTTCAAAACACTGGTTATAAAAAAAAAAGCTCAATAAACTTATGGGAAGCATAGATGAACTTAGTGAGAACTTTAAAAAATACAGAACCATAAAAATGAGGATAGAAAACAATAACAAAAAAATAACCCCTCAGAAATAAAGAATACAGTAACTGAAATAAAAAATACCTTAGGAGAAATTAATAGTAGATTAGATGAAGCAGAGGATCAAATCAGTGATTTAGAAGATAAAGTAGCAGAAAACACCCATTCAGAAGAGCAACAAAAAAAATAATCTAAAAAATGAAGATAGTTTAAGGTGCCTCTGAGACGACATCAGTCATAACAACACTTGAATCATAGGGATCAAGAAGGAGAAGAGAGAGAGTAAAAAGAATGAAACCTATTTGAAGAAATACTGATGGAAAAATTCCCTAATCTAGTGAATGAAATAAACACCCAAGCCCAGGAAGTGTAGAGCATCCCAAATAAGATGAACCCAAGACACATCATAATCAAAACACCAAAAATTAAAGACAAAGATAGAATCTTAAAAGGAACAAGAGAATAACATCTAGTCACCTACAAAGGAGCTCCCATAAGACGGTTAGCTGATTTCTTAACAGAAATTTTGCAGGCCAGGAAAGATTAGCATGAAATATTCAAAGTGATGAAGACCTACAACCAAGATTACTCTACTTAGCAAAGCTATCCTTTAGAATCAAAGGACAAGTAAGGAGCTTCTCACACAAGAAAAAGCTAAAGGAGTTCATCAACATCAAACCAGTATTACAGGAAATGTTAGAGGGAAAAGAAGAAGAGGAGGAAGAGGAGGAGAATGAAGAGGAGGAGGAGGAGGAGAAGAAGATTAAAAATATGAATAATAAAATGGCAATAGCTTCATATCTATTAATAATTACTTTAAATATAAATTGATTAAATGTTCCAATCAAAAGATGAGGTGGCTGAATGGATAAGAAAACAAGACCCTTTCATATGCTATCTACAAGAGACTCACTTTAGATCAAAAGACACACAGACTGAAAGTAAAGGAATAGAAAAATATATTTTATGAAAATATGAATGAAAAAAGCAGGAGTAGCAATATTTATACCAGACAGCATAAACTTTAAACAAAGCTTAAAAGAAGAGACAAAGAAAGACCCAGTAATTTCACTTCTTGTATTTATTCAAACAAACCCCAAGCATTACCTCAAATGGACATGTGAATCCATATGTTCATTGCAACATTATTTACAATAGCCAAGACATGGAGGGAACCTGGGTGGCCATCAATGGAGAAATGGATAAAGAAAGAATATTACTCAGCCATAAAAAGAGAATGAAATCTGATCATTGGCAACAATATGAATGGACCTAGAGGGTATTGTGAGAAAGACAAATGCCATATGATTTCACTTACATGTAGAATCTAAACAATAAAATAAACAAACAAACAAAACAGAGATAAACTCATAGATACAGAGAACATTTTGATGGTTGTCAGATGGGAGGTGGGTTGGAAGGATGGGTTAAAAAAGGGGAAAGGATTAAGAAGTACAAATTGATAATTACAAAATAGTCATGGGGATGTATAGTATGGCATAAGGAATATAGCCAATAATATTGTAATAACTATGTATGGTGTCAGATGAGTACTGGATTTATCAGGGTGATCACTTAGTAAGTTATATAAGTAAATATGTAATCACTATGTTGTACACCTGAAATTAATATATACCAATTGTAACTGAAAAATTTTAAAAAATATATTTATAAAATAAAGCAAATATCGCCAAAAAATAATACTTGATTAAAGATAATCAGTTTTCTGCCTGATAGATAGCTGGATAGGTTAGTAAATAACATCACCATTTAAAAATTTTTTATTTTTGTTTATGAGAACATCTCTCAAGCATATTAACAAAATAATCTCTATTTCTCTGAAGGAGTTTGGGAATTACCTCAGTTTGCATCATCACTTTGAATTACCTGGGCTATTTTTTTTTTCCTTTCTCATCTCTAAGCTAAATTCTTCTATCCATTAAGATCTAACTCAAAACTATCTTTAAAGATGAAAATGGCATTCTAGGGTGGAGGTGAGTGATAAGGTGAAGAGACATGTTTGAGAGGGTGGATACACAGAGATGTAGAAGAAGGCAGTATGGCAATGCAGAAGTCAGGATAAGATCTGCCTAAGTCAGGCAGGCACTGCTTCCTTAGGGACACGTGGGAATAGGATTCCAAAGATAAAGAAACAATCACACAGAGTCTCCACATTTTTTCAAGTGAAAAAACTAATGCTCTCCTTTTCCCTATTTATGTTAAGTTAATTATTGACTATGCAGTAGAACTGTGTTCATGTACCTTCCAGGCCAAGGTAAGCTAGGGAGCCTATGATGGGGTGGTTTTCTGGTCTCTAACGTTTTTGTAGCAGAGAGCAGAAGCTGTTTAAGTAACTGCAGCTCTCTGGTATATTTTGATGACAATAAAATTTTTTGATGTACCAAAATTGATGTACCAAAACTTCAGTAAAGTGAAGAGTAAGTGGAGCTCTCATCCTTTGCAGTTCAGCAGGGTGCATTTTTTGCATAGTCTCTTGCTCCAAAGAGAGAAAGAAGTGAATGACAGTACTTTTAGATTCCAATTGATCATAGAAATAAATGCTAATGACATAGGAAAAAATCCAGACTAGAACCCACTGGTAAATTTTATCCCTCTTCTAGCTCTAAACTTGTACTATTTAGAGCAGGGGTCCCCAAACTCCAGGCCATGGACTGGTATCAGTCTGGGGCCTGTTAAGAACCAGGCCACACAGCAGAAGTGAATGGCGAGAGAGCAAGCAAAGCTTCATCTGTATTTGCAGCCACTCCCCAGAGCTTGCAGCATCATCTCAGCTCCACCACAGATCATCAGGCATTAGATTCTCATAGGAGCACCAATCCCTGGTGCCAAAAATGTTGGGGACCGCTGATTTAGAGAACCATGTGCTAACCATTAATCACATGCAGCTACTTGGATTTAAATTTTAATTAGTTATTTTTTTTTAATTTGGTTGCTTGGCAAAACTAGCCATATTTCAAGTGGTCAATAGACACATATAGCTAGTGTCTAACCATATTGAACAGCAGATTTAGAAAACATTTTCATCATTAAAGAAAGTTATTTTGAAAAGTATTGCTCTAAATAATAAGAAATCATCTCAAAATATTTAGAATACAGCTACCACCAAAAGTTTTCTGTCTATGTATAGATATACACATATAGAGGATGTATATATGTATGTATAAAAATATACACGTATGCGCAAAGTATATACAATGTATTTAATTTAAAAAAAATCCACTCCCAATTATTATAATATACTGGTTTAATATATTTTCTTCAACTCTCATGTGTAATTATATGTTTTCATATTTTATATGTCACTTTGTATTCTGCTGTTTTACTTAACGTTATATCAAACATCTTATTTGTGTTTCTATATAATCTTCATTATCATTTTATTGCCTGCATAATATTCAATCATTTTTATTTACCATATTTATTAAATCATTTATCTAATGTTAGACAGGCTCTTAGTGCTTATTCTTTTCTTTAACCTGATTAAGGTTACAAGACATTTTCTGTGTGTAAATGTTTCTGCTGTTCTCTTGTACTTCATAACTAACTTCTCTAGTCATATATGCTTTAAGGGCAATATCCTATTTAGAGCTTCTATAGAGCACAGAATATAAAATTGTTTATGACTAATTTAATCCGACAATACTCAAAGCAAAAAGTTTATGGAAGGCAGTATATTTAATGGTTATTTAGAATGCGTGCCTTTGGCAGATGACTTTGATTTAAAAGTGCAATTTTCATTATCATGTGGCTTTTACTCCCTTATATCCTGTAATGCTTTTGGTCCCAGAGACAGTCCCTAGAACTATAGAAGTCATGTGAACCAGCAGACATAAATTTCAGACCCCATTTTAATTTCACCCACAGTCTCAATCCCCTCCCCCGCCAGCATTATATTTTTGACAGAGGTGAAGAGACCAAAATTTTATGGCCCAGTAGTGTCTATTCTATGCTTTTGCTACTACCCCAATTTCCCTCCACTTATATCTAACTAGCATTCCACAGACATATTTACACCCTCTTATCTAGACCTTGAGTTTCTATAAACTCACAAAAGATTGTGGCCCTTACTACTTTGCCATTTTCTTTCCAATTTGTGGTCTCCAGGACTAGTGCTTGCCTTACATTTTAAGGTAAATTTTAGGAGGGGCCCAAGAGCTCAGCCTTGAATGTATGGTTAAAGGGTATAGCAATTATATAGGGTCGTACAATTGAAAGGATTTAGAACATTTCACACATAAGGATTTAATAAAAGTAAGTACAGAAGGAAAAAGAAAGTATAGCAAATCATTAAGGGATTTGATATGTCCAGGAGTACCTCTTGGAGTCCTTTTTCAATTGCAGGGGATATGCTTTGCATTTAGATTATGGACCACTAAAATATGTCCAAGATATCTTGGTTTCAAGGAAGCTGAGACACAAGTTTACAAGTTTACTAAGGGATCTTTAATACTCCAAAGGTCACAACTAAAACCAAAACATGTAAACAGTAAAACTAAATGCAAACATCAATCTATAGATTCCTAACCAATGTAAACAAGCAAGTACAGGATGCTGTCATGAATTTTTGAACTTTAAATAGCACATTACAAATTATTAACCAGCACATTTCATCCTCGTCTTGGTGAAGGTTTAGTACCAGACTTTCAGACATCCCTTGAGATGAGCATAGAGTTTTCCCAGTCCAGGTGCAAGTGTATCCTCACACAGAGGGATAAGCAATATATAAATCCTCTGAATATTGGTTTATTTCTTCTATCTCCATTGTTTAAGGCAACAAATACTCCTGTGTAACATAAGTTTGCTGAGGTATACCTTGTCAAGTTTCACAAAAGTTGTTCGGGCTCATTGCTTTTGCTTAGGTTGAGGGTCTTCAACTTGGGAAATCCTTTGAACTTTAACTGATTAATTTATTGAATAGCTAAAAGAGGTTAGAATAAGAAAAACATCTGGGAGCTGTATTATCAAAAGGACTCTCAGTTGCCATTGGAAAAGGGCTGCAGGGCACACTATTGTAGATAGGTAAGTAGTTTTTCAGTTCACAGTCTCATCTAACTTTGAAAGAAAAAAAAAAACTATAGAGAAAACTTTCCAGCAGCTTCTCTTTTTTGTTTTATCAAGTGACCATAAGAAAACAAAATGTGTTAAACTATATTCCCATAATGGTATTTGGCTAGAAACCTACTGCTGTGGCTTTTGTGTTTTTTTTTTTTTTCTCACTGTGTTAGTTTGCTAGGGCTGCTGGAACAAAGTACCACAAATTAGGTAGTTTAAACAAGAGAAATGTATTCTTTCACAGTTCTGGAAGCTACAAGTCCAAAATCAAGTTGTTAGTAGGCTTAGTTCCTTCTGAGGGCTGTGAGTGAAAGGATTTGTCTCAGGCCTTTCTCTTTGGCATGTAGATGTCTTCTCCCTGTGTCTTCTTCCTGTGTCTTGACATTGTCCTCCTTCTGTGTGTGTCTGTCTCCATGTCCAAATTTCTTTTTACAAGGACACCAGTCATGTTGGATCGGGGCTCACACAATAGTATCACCTTAACTCGATTACCTCTAAAGACTCTATCTCGAAATAAAGTCACTTTTTAGGGTACTGAGGGTTAGGACTTCAAAATATGAATTTTGGCGGAGGGGTAAAAAAAATTCAACCCATAACAGGCACATATCAAAAATCAAACTGCTTCTCAAAGCCTCTACATCATCCTTTACTTTGTATTCCTCTTCTTCCTATTGACAATAGTTGTCTTCAAGATAGGCTGTGGCTGATGCTGCCTTCTGTCATGGAGGAAGCATTTCCTGATGGCCAAAATAACAAGAATGCATATAAGGAGGGAGACATAACAGATAGCCTTCTGGACAGGAATCAACTGTGACATAATTAAAAACCTATGTGTGTTTTCAAAACGTAGGAACCAAGACAGCTTGGATGCTGTGAAGGACCATTCAATGCCAAATGGCACATAAAGCCCTTTAACAACTAAATGAACAGGAAGCCTACTTTTCTGTGCTTTGAAAAGGGCAATTAAACAATTTTTACTGCAATTTACTAAAAACTTTTTACTAATAATTATTTACTAATTGTTTACTAATAATTTAATAAAATTATTTTGTAATTTATTGGTATAATTACCAATAACATAATAACAATAATTTCTCTTGCTTACATGCAGTTTTATAACATATATTAGAGTCCATAAAAAAGGTTTAAATATCCTCCTGAATTGAACAACAAAAATACATTTTAGAAAATTAAATTCCTTTCAGAAAAAGATATTCAAAAAGGGTAGGATAATGATGTTCAAATCATATTCACTTTCCATTTTATGACTTTAAACAGTAATTGTTGATTGTGACATACCTTGGACAGGGGTCCTGGTTGGAAGCATAGGCTACAGGTATGCTCTATGAAGAAATCCTGGAGTTCACTCTCTTGGCTCTATCATTTAACTAGAAATGTTCTCTTCCTTGGTTTCTAAGCATAATATCTTTGAGTAGCCATATAAATATAATATCATCATCATTGGAAAATGTTATAAAATAAATTTATTGGTATAGGTCTAGAGTATGATTTGGTTATTTTTTTCAAATACCTTTACTAGTTCTTTTTCTTTAATAATTCCTGTAGAAAAATTACAGATGGAATATTCTCCAAGATAGATCAGATCTTAGGTAAAAAACACAAACTTTAACAGGCTTAATAATTGATATGTTCTCAGACTATAACTAAATTAAAGTAGAAATCAGTAAGAAAAAGGTAATAGGAAAATCTTTAAACACTTAAAACTTAAACAAACAAAAATACTTCTAAATAATCCATGGGTCAAAGAGAAAGTCTCAATAAAATTAGAACATATTTTTAGCTGAATGAAAAAACAACGTATCAAAATTTGCAGGATGCAGCTAGAGTGGAGCTTAGAGGGAATTTTATACCAATAAATAGTTACGTTAGAAATTTTAAAAAGCCTCGAATAAATAACCTAAGTTTCAACTCAAGAAACTAGGGGAAAAAGCGCAAAATATAGTTAAAGCAAGAAGAAGAAAAGAAATAATAAAGAGCAGCAGTCAAATAAATTGAAACAGAAAAACAATAGAACAATAGAGAAAAACAATGGAACAGAGTTGGAACAGGTTCTTGACAAGATCAATAAAACTGATAAAATTCTAGTAAGACTTAAAAGAAAAAAGAAAGAAATCACAATTGCCAATATTAAGTACAAAAGAAGGTTTCTAACTAAAGATAATATAGACATTAAAAGAATAATAAGAGACTATTACAATCAAATTTATTCATATAAATTTGGCAATTTAGATTAAATGAATCAATTTTTTTGAAAACCACAGACTACAAAAACTCACCCAAGATTAAATATATAACCTTAATTATGCTATAACTATTAAAGAGATTTAATCTCTAGGTAAAATATTCCAAAAATGAAAACTCCAGATCCAAGTAGTTTCATTAGTAAATTCTACCAATCATTTAAAGAACAAATAACACCAATTATATAAAATTTATTCTAGAAAATAAGAGAGGAGGGAACACTTCACAATAAATTTTATACCTATATTACTGTAAAACCAAAACCGCATAAGGGCAGTACATAAAAAGAAAACTACAGACCAATATCTCTCATGAACAGGGACATAAAAATCCACAAAAAAATAGCAAATTGAATCCAGCAATATATTAAAAGCATAATATGCCATAATCAAATAAGATTCATCTTTAAAATGCAGGGGTAGTTAAATATTCAAAAACAAATCAGTGCAATCCACCTTATGTACAAAGTTGAAAAATCTCACAATCATATCAACTGATGCAGAAGAGCATTGGTGAAAAAACTGCAAAATCCATTCAGGGTAAAATTCTCAGCAAACTAGTAGTAAAGGGAACTTCCACAATCTGACTAAGGGCATATACAAAAATATACACCTAACACCATACTTAATCATGGGAGACTGAGTACTTTCCACCTAAGATCAGGAGATGACAATGAATCTCTCTATTACTATTCAACATTATGCTAGAGTTATTAGCCAGTGTAAAAAGGTGAAAAAAAAAATTAACAAAGGCCCACAAACTGGGAAGAAAGAAATAAAACTGTCCCTATTCACAAGCAACACGATTGTCTACATATAGAGTACTAAGGATCTGCAAAATATCCCACTAGAACTAATAAGTGAGTTTAGCATGTTGCAAAATATAAGGGTAACACACAAAAATAGACCACATTTATATATTGTAGCAATGGATAATTGGAAATAGAAAATTTGTCAATAATACAACTTATAATAGTTGCAAAAAATGAAACATGTATAAATCTAAAAACGTACATCTATGTGCTGAAAACTAGAAACTGCTAATGAAAAAAATTAAAGGAGATTTTAAAAAAAGGAATGATTCTCATGAACACTGATGCAAAAATCTTAAATAAGATACTAGTGAACCAAGTACAGCAAATTATTAAAAAGATTATATGCCGCGATCAAGTGGGCTTCATCCCAGAGGAACAGACATGGTTCAACATATGCAAATCAATTAATGTGATACACCACATAAACAAATTAAAAAATAAGAATCATGGGATCATATCAATAGATGCAGAAAAAGCCTTTGACAAGATACAGCATCCATTTATGATCAAAACGCATAACAAAATCGGTATAGAAGGAAAGCAACTTAACATAATAAAGGCAACTATCACAAATCCTCAGCCAACATTATACTTAATGGTGAAAAACTAAAAATCTTCCCTCTAAAATCAGGAACAAAGCAGGGCTGTCCACTATCGCCACTGTTATTCAATAGAACATTGGAGGTCCTAGCGAGTGCAATCAGGCAAGAGAAAGATATAAAAGGCATCCAAATAGGAAAGGAAGAAGTCAAACTGTCACTATTTGCAGATGACACGATTCTCTGTATAGAAAACCCTAAAGACTCCACAAGAACACTACTAGAAACCATAAGCAAATACAGTAAAGTCTCTGGATACAAAATCAACATTCAAAAATCCATAGCGTTCCTATACTCTAATAACGAAGCGTCAGAAAAATAAGTGGAAAAAATAATTCCTTTTGCAAATGTGATTAGTCCTTGTGAGTGTTACATGTGCACTGGAGAAGAATGTATAAGCAGTTGTTTTAGGATGGAAGGCTCTGTAAATGTCAATTATTTCCAGTTGGTCTAATGTGTCATTTAAGGATGTTATTTCCTTATTGATTTTCTGTTTGGATGATCTGTCCATATCCGACAGTGAGATATTTAGGTTCCTTACTACAATGGTGTTTTGGTCTGTTTCTCCCTTTAGTGCTTGCTTTGCATATTTTGGGGCTCCCCCTTTGGGAGCATAGATAGTAATAAGTGTTATGTCTTCTTGGTACATGATTACCTTTATCATTATGAAGTGTCCCTCAGTATCTTTCTTTATTTTTTTATTTTGAATTCTATTTCATCTGATATTAGTACCACTATTTTCGCTTTTCACTGAATAGCATTTGCTTGAAATATCATTTTTCACCCTTTCACTTTGACACTTTGAGTCTATATTTGTTTTGGGGGCTGACATGTGTCTCCTGAAGGTAGCATATGGTTTAGTTTAGGTTTTTTGCTTTTTTTTTTTTTT
>NW_011889168.1:0-1601 GCF_000151845.1 Pteropus vampyrus | reverse complement strand
GGTTTTTTTTTTTTTTTTTGATCCAGTCTGCTACTCTGTGCCTTTTATTGGTGAGTCCAGTCCATTTACTTTTAGGGTGATTATTGAAATATGAGGTCTTCTTATAGCCATTTTATCTTTTGCTTTATGTTATCTTTGTGTTTCCATTGATTCTTTGTCCTTGCTTTTCTGTACTGTTTAATTTTGGTTGGGTTTTGTGGATTTTTCCTCTGGTTCTTCTTGTTTTATGTTGTATACTTCCGTTCTGAATCTTTGGCATATGGTTACCATTATGAATATGTAAAAGATGGTTATCTATATACTGTCATCCATTTTCTTCTGTGTGTGCCTTATCTCCTTTCGCATTCACAAATTTGGATCATTGAATCCTCCCCTTTTCAGTTATCGTTGCCTCAATTTCTCCCTATGTATGTTGAACATTCATTACTATCTTGCTATAGAAAATTTCTTTTTGTTGTTTAAGCTTATAATGCCCTGTTCGTAGTAAGGCTTGCACTCCTCTGCTTCAATCTGCCTGATAGTCGCCTTAGTCCTGATTATGTATTTTATTTTGTCATTTTGTTTTAGATTAACTGACCCCTTTTTAGTATTTCCTGTAGTTCAGGTCTCGTAGCAGACAATTCCCTCAATTTTTGTATGTCTGGAAAGGTCTTTATTTCTCTGTCATATCTAAAGGAGAGCTTAGCTGGATACATTATTCTCGACTGGTAGTTCCTTTCACTTATGAGTTTGAATTTGTGACTCCACTCCTTTCTGGCTTGTAAGGTTTGTGCTGAGAAGTCTGACGACAATCTAATGTTATTTTTCTTTTTGTTTTAAAGGTTACCGTCTTCTTTTCACTGTCTGCCCTGAGAATTCTGTCTTTGTCATTGATTTTTGATAATTTTAATACAATGTGTCTTGGAGAAGGCCTTTTTGAGTTGAGATAATTGGGTGTTCTATTGACTTCTTGAATTCCAAGCTACAGCTCATTCCTTAGATTTGGGAAATTCTCGTCAACTCTTTGTCTGAAAATGCTTTCTAATCCCTGCTCCTTTTATTCCCTTCAAGAATGTCCATTATTCTTGTTTCCTCTCCTGATGGAATCAGCTAGTTTTTGTGTATTTCTATTTCATTATTTTGCATTCTTTGCTTTCTCCCTTATTCCTTCTGATTTATTTCTAGATTTCTGTCTTTGATATCATTGATCCTTTCCTCCATTTGGTTGACTCTATTTCCCAAGCTTGCTATTTAATTATTTATCTGTTTCAGTGTGTTCTTCATCTCCAGAAGTTCTGTTTGGTTCTTTTTGAGATTTTCAAACTGCTTCCTAAAGAACTCATTTTGCTCTTCTAGTAGTTTTTCAATTTCTGAAATTTTTGACATGAATTATGTCACTTCTTATTGAGTTTTTTTTCAGAAGTAGCATCCTGAATTCTCTGTCACAGAAGTCGCATATTTCTATGTAATCTTATTTTCTGGAGACTATTCTTTTTCTTTCTGAGCTGCCTTCTCACCTTGTTTGTTCATGGTGTTTAATGGACTATTTTTCTGCCTGGGTGTAGTGGAACTCTATTCTGCTTTTTTCCAGAAAGAATTATATACTTATAAGAATTATTATA
>NW_011889167.1:610837-612839 GCF_000151845.1 Pteropus vampyrus | reverse complement strand
GGACTACTGGGGTGACATGCGTCTGCTCCATTCCACGCACACGTGGGCCCGCGGGGACGCACGGGCCCTGCCAGGCCTGAGCTACGGGACGCGGCTCCTCCGCCCGGGCCTGGAGTGAGCCCCTCGGACGTGCGCACACAGCCGCAGGCGCAGGTGCAGAGCGGCGTGCGAGGCGTGGGGGGCGGCTGCCCGGTCTCGGCACACAGCCGGGGTGGGAAGGGCCACGCACTCGCGCGAGGACAGAGGTCGAGGACGAGCCCCTCTGCACGTCCCCGTCTGACCTCTCCGCTGTGCGTGCCCTGGCTTCTGCACACAAGGCCGCTGAGGCGGAGCAAGGCCACCCGCATGCCTGGCGCTCCCAGTGTGCCCCTCGTGGTCACTGTCCTGCTGGATCCTGTTTCCTCACGAGGGGGGCGGTGTGCTTCTCGGCTGTGTTCTGGCTCCGTCGAAGCCTGGCCGGCCGCCTGCACGGGGCGGTGACATGCTTTGGCTGTCTGTCAACCTCGAAAGGGCGCTTCTGCCACAGGGGACATGCGCTGTGCCCGGCCGAGGTCGGGTTCTCTGACCAAGGGTGGCCGGCACGGATTTGCCCCGCGTCGGGAGGCCAGGTGTGCCAGGACACACCCTGCGAGGCACAGGACAGGCCCCGGGTGAAGAGTTACCCACCCGACACCTCAGCTGCGCTGCGGTGAGAACCCCAGCAGTTTGGCCTCAGACCCTGAAATCGGCTCTCTCCTGCCGGGCCACCGACCGCCACGTGGCAGAAGGCAGGCCCCGCCTCGCCGTCACGTCTGGCTGTCCCACGACCCCGAGCCTTGCAGGAAAGCAGACTAGAAGACAGTGACGGCCCAACCTCTTAAAAATGACGGTTCATCACGGGAAATCCCGGTCACTTACGAAAAGAACGGGACAATCGACTCCCAGTGCCCGTTGCCCGACGTGACGATGCCGTGACCTGCCACCTCGTCCGTCCGCTGCTCCCCTCACCTCACTTCTCAAGACCCTCGGCTGTTGGGCGGATGTGATGCGCAGCCAGCTCTCCACCCACGAGCCGCCACGGCGCAAAGCCCCCTCCCCGAGCCGCGGGCTCGTCCTACTGCGTCTCCTGGTCACCCCCGCCCCGGCGACGCTCCCGATGCCCGCTCCCAAGCCCTGTTCAGTCTCCCATTTAGGGGGCGCACACGGGCCCTCTGTGTGTGCGCGTGTGTGCGTGTGCGCATGTGTGTGTGCGTGTGCGCGCGCACGTGTGCGTGTGCGTGTGTGCGCGCACGTGTGTTTGGGGCGAAAGGACAGACTCATCGGCCGGAACGTGCCAGGCGTGACAAGGGTCACCAGCGCTGCTCGCACAGACCCGCGGCCACCGCACGCAGAGTTCTTGGCCCCGACACGACCAGAGCGTCTCACTGCGAATGGTGGTCAAACGGGTTTAAGAACCACGAGGCAGAATGAACTGCGGCTGAACGTGAGCACATACGTGCACACGTGTGCATGTGTGTGCGAACCACACGACTGCGTAAACTCGGGCCCGTGACTCGTTACTTAAATCTCTTTGCCCTCAGCTCTACCCTCGCGGAGCGGGGTGGACAGTGCGCACGTAACCCGTGTGCTGTGAGACAAGACGGTGATCCTGTGCTCTGCCAAGTCCCCAGGATCCAGGGTGTGACGGTTACTGCCATTATTTCAAAGAAATTAAGTATAATCGGGACCCTGACTGGAGATAAATCAGAGACTTAAACAAAGCAGTAACTTAAACTTTGGTCTCTAACTCATTTTAAAGAGACACTAACTGCTCTTGGGCTGCTAACATCTTTTTTTCTGTTTACTTTTTTTTTTAAAAACACTTGCTCTGCTTAACTGTGTTTTTACAAGTTGCTTTATCACAGGAAGGAGTGATTTTGACACCTCTAGAAATGCTAATTGTGGCTATGAATAGTTATCTGCTTAGAATTCGCACCTATTAGGGGCTGTATCTAGGTGTATAAAACATCCCTCTATCAACACA
>NW_011889167.1:601682-608352 GCF_000151845.1 Pteropus vampyrus | reverse complement strand
GCCCAGGTCCACGGGAGGCCGTGGATACGAACTCGGAGGTTAGTGCTAAGTGAAAAAGTTTGTGCAGGTTAGTGACTGTTTGCGAAACACTTTGGTGGGTGCGATGATCTTATTTTGGTTACATAATCGCTGATTTTACAGTCGAACGCATAGTGATGCAGGTTTTAGCACAAGCTAAGGAAGCTGAGAAGCTCCAGCGAGCGCCACTCCCATGTCCTCCTGAGCCCGTGGGTGGGGCCAGAGGGCACTCCCTTAATTTAGCAGAGCTGGGGCTTCAGAGCAGCGGTCCCCGACCTGTCTGGCATCGGGGCCGGTGCTCCTGTGAGCACCTAACGCCCGAGGACCTGAGGCGGGGCTGAGGCGGTGATGCCCGCGCTGGGGAGCGGCCGCGGATACGGATGGAGCTTCGCTCGCTCCCCGCCGCTCACCTCCTGCTGTACGGCCTGGGTCCTGATGGGCCACAGCCGGGTACCGGCCCTCAGCCCGGGCGTTGGGACCCCTGCTTTAAAACAGATTTTCAAAGAACAACAAAAAAGGTGGATTCTCATTTCCTGTAATAATCCTTCCCGCTTATCTCACAGGTGCTGCCGGTTGCTGGACTATGTGCACGAATAGATATCGCCTGTTATCATTTGGGCATTTTGAAAACAAACATTTCGTGATAGAAAAGATGTAGAGGGTTTGGGGACAACCGGGTCCTTGGCGGGGGAGTGAGCTTCTGTGGAACCTGCTTCCCTGAGGCAGGAGTGAAAACAAACGACGAGAGTAGCTTTTGGCTCTAAGACGAACAAAAGCTCAGGAAACTGCAGACGACCTGCGACCACAACTGTCCTCGCCGACACGGGCGCGGACGGCACGGCTGGGCCTGCGCTGACCCCGAGGTTCGAGGCTCCGTCACGAGCGATGTGACCGCCACCCCTGGTGCATTGAGAATGGCTCAGAGGAGGTTTAGGGGACAGAGGAGCACGTAAACGGTCTAACGGTGACAAAGAAAGTCCACGTGGGTCGCAGTGTCCGTGAAGACACTTGCCCTCAGCACATGGTGTCCGGGACGTGGATGGGACGTGGACGGGTGCACATGTAGTACAGGACGGACGATGACAACAAAAAGCAAGTCGTCAGTGTCCCCTCGGGGCAGGAATGCCACGTAGACATTTCAGGATTCGACCTGTGCCTGTTTGATGCCAGATGCAGCTAAGACCTGTGACTTCCCCTGGACCAGGAGCGCAGGCAGGGCAGTGGGGGCCCCGGGAGTCACCCAGCTAATGGTAGGCGCCCGGGGTCCAGTCAGTGCAGCAGCCGGGCTGACGTCCCTCCTCCCTGGGGACGGGGTGTGAGGGTGGGGACAGGACAGGCGGCCGGCGGAGCCGGCTCACGCGCCGAGGCCACGAGGCCAGCCATGCACGTTCATGGGGGCAGGGGCGCACACGCTGGGACGGGGAGCCCGCCCCCTGGTCTCCACGGCTGCACGCCGGCTCCCCGCGCAGAGCCCCACACCCCCCTCGTCCCCTTGTGCGGGTCCCGCAGGCGCCCCGGGCGCCCCCACTGCTGGCCCGGCGCCTCCGTGCTCAGTGCACCTGCTGATGCCCACATGACCTGGTGCGACGCGGCTGCGCCGATCCCCCGCCCACCCGCAGAGGCCACCGAAGTCTGCACAGCGCCCCCCACACCGCACTCCGCACCCAGCGGTCCACGTGGCTCACGCGGGCTGCGAGTGAGACCGGGCAGCGTGCACACGGCTCAGGACAGCGCGTCACCGGCAGACACCCCCACCGCTGCCCTCCCCGGTCCCCCACACCCAGCAAGACCCCCTCTGCTCTCGCCACCCAAGCCACGTGACTGTCCCGCACGTGGCAAGAGTGCCAGGGAGACAGGCGCAGCCACTGGTCCCCAAGCTCGAGCAGCACTAACCAGGCATCATTCGTCTACGTGTGCTGGTCTGTGTGCGCA
Source organism: Pteropus vampyrus (assembly GCF_000151845.1). Taxonomy (NCBI): domain Eukaryota; kingdom Metazoa; phylum Chordata; class Mammalia; order Chiroptera; family Pteropodidae; genus Pteropus; species Pteropus vampyrus. The sequence goes on along the minus strand of NW_011889167.1, from coordinate 606,402 downwards.
CGTGCAGGTGTGTACGCACCGTGCTTATACACAACTCACACACTTTGTAAATGCAGACAGGAGGGTGGTATATTTTACTTATATGTTTGCAATCATACTACACAGGTGGTTCTGTAGCCTATTTTTCCATTTACAATATCTAAACTTCTGGTTTTAATTGAAGAAGTAATACGAATCCATTGGGTAAAGTACTAAAATCAAAAATAAAAATGTGAAACATTAATAAAACACACAAAATCCAGACAAAACCGTTGGAAACGATTTAAAAGCTGGAGGCCACCCAGTGCTGTTGAGTCAGTAGAGCAGAAAACTCCCACGCTCTGGCTGCAGGAGCGTGGGCGAAGACGTGTCACCATTGGGTGACACGCAGGGCACAGAGGTTCCTCTGCGGCAGACGCACACCTGAAAGCTCCTGCACACGCACCCGCTCAGCATGCTCGAACCGACGCTGGCAGCGTGATGGGTGGCAGCAGACCCGAGCACGGACCCCCGTCCGCCAGCGAGGGTGGATGAAGGGGTGGGGCGGTCAGCCGACAGAATGCGAGTTTACACGGCCGCGTAATCCGACTTCAAAAACACCCCGAATGAAAAAGCACACTGCGGAAGAACATGACCGCTCATGTGAAGTAAACAAAATAAATCCCCAAAACTTAACAGTTGTACGGAGCTACGCGAATACATAGCCGAACTAACCAACGAGAAAAAGATCCGCGTAAAATGCAGACGGTGCCAAGCTCCAGGGTAAAGAGAGACCCGGGAACAGAAACGGAGAACCCTTCAAAGCCGTTCCGTTTCTGAAGCGCTGCACCGGCGTCCCGAGTTTATCATCCCATATAAACCACGCGCGTGTGACGTGTGACGTGTTCCTTCACATGCACGCAACGTCTGTCTCGCTGCAAGACCACACGTGACAGATCGCCTCGCTAAACGCCATCGAGCTGGGGACTAACACGACAGCAAACTGGTTTTATCTTACGTGTCGACTCTCCCTGCTGGGTGTGGCTTTCTGAAAATCCTTGGTTAGAGGGAGCTGAGACCCAAACCGAGCTCACCCGGGACGCCAGGACAGTGCCCACAGCTGTCACCGGGGACGCCAGGACAGTGCCCACGGCTGTCACCGGGGACGCCAGGACAGTGCCCACGGCTGTCACCGGCGACGCCAACTGGGGACGCCAGGACAGTGCCCACGGCTGTCACCGGGGACGCCAGGACAGTGCCCATGTCCGCCGTGGGTGAGGAGCTGGTGGGTCCCACGGTTCCGGTGCGTGACACGCTAGAATGAAGGCGGCGGCTGCAGCACGACTGGCCCACCCTGGGGTGGGGGGCCCAACGGGACACCGAAATGTGTGATTTTCACTGCGTCAATTCCAAGGCTTTGGAATGAAGATTTAAGCAAGTGACTTAGGACAGTTAACCTGCGGCACCTCACAAAAAACTAAGAGGCAAAGAGACCAGTAAAACAGGGCACGCCTAAGAGGGGCTCTGCCCGGCAATGTCCGAGCCCGGGGGTGTGCACATCCCCGAGGGGCTTGTGACGCAGTGTCTGGGAGTTGTGAGTGAGCGCTCGTGCACCGTGCCGCTCACGGGCACTCAGAGGTGTCAGGGAGCAAGGTGAACCACAGTGGTGACAGGCGCGCCCAGCCTGACCCGGCCTCAGCGAGCAGGGCAGTCCCGCGCGCTGCCCACACGTGTCCCGGAGCTCCGCCCACTCCGACTCCGAACGCTGTCGCTCTGCTTTTACAGCCGAAAATAAGTCTCTCATCACTCTGTCTTCTCTCTATATCCCAAAGAGTAGTGATTAAAGGAACGAATTTTCAATTCTTCTTTTTTAAAGAAAAAGGGCATCTTCCACCTGGAGTGACCTGTCAGGAACAGAGCGTTAGGCACCAGAGCTCTCAGCGGCAGAGGGCGGACGGGGCGTGGGAGGGGGGCACAGCATGCTTGTCACGGCAGGAGAGTGACAGGCGCCTTACACGACGCGGCCAGGAAAAGGAGGGCGAGAGCTCGCGAGTGGCCTGCGGCCTGGGAGATAATCGCTGCCCGTAACGTGGTCTTCTGAGAGCATTTCAAAAACAAGGCAGCCCGGCTAGAGCTTTTGGGTTCATCGCTCCAGGCAAAGTGTTAGTTATAACGCTCGTCATTGTTTTTCTACAAAAAAAAGAGTATTAAAGGGAAAATACCCCAACACTGAAAGAGATAAAAACATGTATTTACAGGAAACAGGAATTAAGAAGTTAAAACACTGTCCAGAAATATACAGATTTAGTTTATAACTAAAAACACTAGACATCGACAAATTTTGTACAAGGTCACAAAAGGTACCACACACCAGATCTCCACTAGTGCTTTCTAATTTTACCCTGAAGATATTCTTAACATTCGTATTTTATGTGTGGAACATAATTTATACCCCCTCCCCCCCCAAAAAAAAACAAGGAAGGGTCACGGTCGCCACGGCAATGGCACAGGCAGGAGGCAAACCCGTGTGTTAAGTGAACAAGGCCCTCACGGCCCTCACGGCCCTTCTCAGACCTGAGAAATGAGAAACTGGGACAGTCTGGGAAGCGAAGCTGGATGGAGCGGCCACTGGTGACCATCTCGGCAAGCCCCGTGGAAAGGAGGTCAAGGACAAAGGCTCCTTCAAAGAACATGAGAACGTTATTGCTTCTTTGCGAATGGTTTTTAATCATGTTCGACTGACAAGTTCAAGTCAAACTTTCAATTTGGATTGGTAGAGTTTGCAGAGTCATTGAGGAAAAATTAATCAGAAACTCCAGGAACGCAAGAGTCAGAAAGAACACAAACCGATTTTTCTATATTGATCACAGACCACAGAGCAGAAAATAAACTAGGCAACTGACACGTGAGGTCAGGCTGGCATTGAGAGCAGACGGCGTTGTTAGAATTTCTTCTCGATAAATTACGGCACGAACCGCGCAGCCTTGTGCTACGGCGATGCAGACGGAACCGCTCAAGGTCATAACACGCCTGACCTTGGGAAGAAGTTTAGAGGCGCCTCTCTCCACTCTCAGACCCTAATGTCCAAATCCTCACTGAACGTGGGGGACGCTTTGCTCTTAATGTAACATTTACAGCTGTTACTCGATGATGTTTAGATACTTTTGTTCTAGGAGAACTGCTGTTTTTAATATGTAAACTTCCTGAGTGCAGACCAGTGGTCCCCAACCTGTGTGGCACCAGGGACCGGTGCTCCTGTGAGCATCTGACCTGATGACCTGAGGCGGAGCTGAGGGGTGATGCCGGCGCTGGGGAGCGGCTGCAGATACAGATGGAGCTTCGCTCGCTTGCCCACTGCTCACCTCCTGCTGTTTGGCCCAGTTCCTCACAGGCCACAGACTGGTATGCGGCGAGGGCCAGGCGACCGGCGGGCACGCTGGTTCCGGGGTGCGCTGGGGGGCGAATGCACTGGGTAGTTCCTGGCAGGTCCCCACGAGGGACTCGGGGTCCTGAATGTGGACGTGCCTCGGCAGGAGGCCCTGCTCACCTCTGGGCGGCTGGGCGCGGGCGAGGGGAGGCCGAGTTAGGGCCGCTGTGTGACGCCCCCACAGAGCAGCCTCCGTAACCCGGTCCAGTCAGACCACCGAGCCTCGCAGGTGGGGGCAGCAGAAACCGGTCACGTCGTGGCCGGCGGGAGCAAGGCCAGGGGCAGCTTCACCACGGCAGAGCAGCCGCCTTCGTGAGCGGAGAAGCACTTCGGGTAAGAGGGCACACGAGGGCGGGCCCGGCCTGGAGCGGGCGCCCCGGCAGACCGTGGACAGCGCGACCTGGGGGAGCGGCATGGGCCAGAAGCGCAGGAGGGGCCGCGACACGGGAGACGTCCGCATCGCACGCGAACGCACTCCAGAGAGGCTCCGAGTAACGGAGCGAGGCCAGAGAGCGGGCCGGACAGGGGCAGCTTTGCCCCCGGCCACCGCCGGGCGGCATGGAGGGTGCGCGAGTGAAGCCGCACGGACCGAGGCCACGCCGGGCCCCCACGCTCGCCAACGCCAGGCCGACCCGCCACCGGGGGCAACGCTGCGCCCCCAGACAGCGCTCCCCACAAGGAAGCAGGCCACATGCCCAGCGCAGATCACGTCCAACCCCGTCACAGGCAGCTTGTCGCCGACGGCAACCGGCCTGCATCCGGTACAGTCGAGCCTTCTCTGCCCCTGGTCTCAGCCGACACCACGACGAAGGGCTGCAGAGTGTCTGAGCCGCCACCAGAGGTCACACACCACGCGGCAGACCAAGCCCTACCTCACGGCCATGGATGCGTGCCGTGCGAGGTGCCACCTTCTCCGCACATGGACGCTCAGCAGCCCCAGGCCACGCTGGCAGTCTGCAGGGACACGAGGCATCAGCTTGTACAGGACGCCCTGCAAGAACGCGGCTTCGTCCTCCAGGACACAGGATCCACCCGGAATCAACAGCTACTCCATGGCACCGTGTCCTCGATGAGGGGGACACGGGCGCTTAGGAACCGGGAGCTAAACGCAGAAGTGGCCTCACTTACAACTCACTGACCCACACCGGACACGTTTCTTCCGTTTGCTGAAACTCTAGGATTTAAGAATCTCTGTCCCCACGAAAGGACGATGTCCATGCGGGATTCAGACAGGGTCCCACTGAACCTGACGCGCAGATGCCACCGTCACCTCAGGGCAGAAGATCAGTCACCAGAGAAAGAAGGGACGGAAACGCCAAGGGACCATGACAGGCA
>NW_011889167.1:599191-601632 GCF_000151845.1 Pteropus vampyrus | reverse complement strand
GCGCGAGTGAAGCCGCACGGACCGAGGCCACGCCGGGCCCCCACGCTCGCCAACGCCAGGCCGACCCGCCACTGGGGGCAACGCTGCGCCCCCAGACAGCGCTCCCCACAAGGAAGCAGGCCACATGCCCAGCGCAGATCACGTCCAGCCCCGTCACAGGCAGCTTGTCGCCGACGGCAACCGGCCTGCATCCGGTACAGTCGTGCCTTCTCTGCCCCTGGTCTCAGCCGACACCACGATGAAGGGCTGCAGAGTGTCTGAGCCGCCACCAGAGGCCACACACCACGCGGCAGACCAAGCCCTACCTCACGGCCATGGATGCGTGCCGTGTGAGGTGCCACCTTCTCCGCACATGGACGCTCAGCAGCCCCAGGCCACGCTGGCAGTCTGCAGGGACATGAGGCATCAGCTTGTACAGGACGCCCTGCAAGAACGCGGCTTCGTCCTCCAGGACACAGGATCCACCCGGAATCGACAGCTACTCCATGGCACCGTGTCCTCGATGAGGGGGACACGGGCGCTTAGGAACCGGGAGCTAAACGCAGAAGTGGCTTCGCTTATGACTCACTGACCCACACCGGACACGTTTCTTCCGTCTGCTGAAACTCTCGGATTTAAGAATCTCTGTCCCCACAAAAGGACGATGTCCATGCGGGATTCAGACAGGGTCCCCCTGAACCTGACGCGCAGATGCCACCGTCACCTCAGGGCAGAAGATCAGTCACCAGAGAAAGAAGGGACGGAAACGCCAAGGGACCATGACAGGCAGGAAGTGGGGGCAGCGCCTGGGAGACCCCTCATACAGTGCTCTCCCCGTGCCCCGTGTAAGAACAGAGTCTGTGCCCCGGGACCGGACGCAGGGGGAGGATGGGTTCTGCCCTGTCAGCCCTCCCCGTCCCTCTCCAAGAAAAGGGACAGATGAGGACCCTCAGAGGCCGTCACACGACGCACGTGTCCAGCACAGAGGGTGCTCTGAGGCCGTTCCCTGCAGAACGAGGCATTCTGTCTCCCCACCCCCACAGGGGACAGGGTCCCTCTCTGACCACAATCAGAGTCACCACACCCCACTGTACCCCCTCTCGCTGCTTCCTGTGTGTAAAGGTGCAGCCCGGCCTCCAGGCCAGGCAACCTTGGGCCGTCAGGGAGGGGGTCACACCTTCGTCACCGCCTTCCTCCCCTCACAGGGGGTGACCCCGAGGACGCACGGATAAACGTCCTGCATTCCAGTCCTCCTCAGAGTCACTGCCTGAGGAGCACAGCCCAGGACACCTTGCGATCTCAGGCGGAGCTTCTGCGGCACCCCACAGCGTGAGCGCACGTCCACACCCCGATGCCGACGCCGCAGCGGTGGCTGCGCAGCCAAGCATTGCTGCTGAGTGTTCTGTTAACCAGACGTGTGTCCTTTTGAGAACGAAATGGGAAATGATAGCACAGAACGCCAGACACAGGCGGGCAGAACACACGTGGGTGCCCGTCCTGGGTCTGCTGCGTGTGCTCCCCGAGCTTGGCCGAGTCACTCACCCTCCTACGCCCCAGGGGTTCAGGCGGTGACTGCGCTATCTTAGCAGCTAAATAAGCTAAGGCACAGACAATCCCTCAGCTGAGAGCCCCAAACGTTATGTATTGTTTTCATAATTAAAATTATCACTAAGAAAGAACCCACAAACGGATTCTGACATTGTTGAAACTTTGCCAAGTTCGCTTGTCTACCCTGAACCCCAGATTCCTTAACAGCAAAGTGAAGAAAGCAGAGAAGCCTGCTCCCCAACCCTGGGACTCCTCCGACTGGGGGGGTGCCGCGGGCGACTGGCACAGTGGGACTTCCAGCCTCGGCAGGCCCTGAGGTGTCGGTGGCCCTCCTGAGCTAAGGGGACAGGCTGGCCGCCCTGCTCCCAGCAGCCCGGGGGCCGCCGCGTGCCCCGTGGGACACTGCCCGCCAGCAGCAGCAGGAGGTGGTGCTGGCTGCAATGCCGAGGGGTAAACACAGATGGTGCAGCACCCCAAGACACACGCAGCCGCCCCGGGCAGAGGCGCCCGCGCAGCCGGCAGCAGCCAAGGGCGTGCGCCCCGCTCGGGCAGGCGACGCTCCGCCTCGGGCGAGAAGCGCGGGCGCGCACGGTCCGTGTCCGTTTTTCCTTCTTCACCGGCTTCCCGATCACGCCACGCGGTTGCTCTGGATCACGATGTGCAGGCCTGTGGCTCTGCAAAGGGCACGTCAGTGACCCGCGGCCAGAGCCACGACGGCGCTGAGCACGTGGGACGCGGGGCCCAGGTGCGTCCGAGGCCGGACTTATCCTCTTGGTGCAGAACGCGCAGCGCCGAGGGAACGAGGCCCTGCATCGCCCGTGCGGAGGCGGCCCCTCCAGACCCTGTGAGCGCGGTGACCCACAGGGGCTGCGTGCCCTGCGCGATGTCGCCGCCCCGTGCCAGCCCCCCTCGGA
>NW_011889167.1:591994-598156 GCF_000151845.1 Pteropus vampyrus | reverse complement strand
AGACGCTCCGCCTCGGGCGAGAAGCGCGGGCGCGCACGGTCCGTGTCCGTTTTTCCGTCTTCACCGGCTTCCCGATCACGCCACGCGGTTGCTCCGGATCACCATGTGCAGGCCTGTGGCTCTGCGAAGGGCACGTCAGTGACCCGCGGCCAGAGCCACGACGGCGCTGAGCACGTGGGACGCGGGGCCCAGGTGCGTCCGAGGCCGGACTTATCCTCCTGGTGCAGAACGCGCAGCGCCGAGGGAACGAGGCCCTGCATCGCCCATGCGGAGGCGGCCCCTCCAGACCCTGTGAGCGCGGTGACCCACAGGGGCTGCGTGCCCTGCGCGATGTCGCCGCCCCGTGCCAGCCCCCCTCGGAGCTGGTGCGAAGCCCGCAGTGAACCCCCTGGCTGGGGGCCGCCAGGCCCATCACCTGACGCAGCAGCGGCGCCCACCTCCTAAGCCGACGGGCGCACACCTGAGAGCAGGGAGCGCAGGCCCGGGGCCAGGTGAGGGCCGGGGAGGGCCCTGCCCGTCCTCCCGGCGGTGTTCCAGCTGGTGACCGCAGCAGAGGCGGATGTTACACACCCTCCCTTAGACGTCTTCTGGGGCTATAAATGCCTCCTGGTTTTGCATCCTAAATAAAGTGACGTACGGGCGCTCAGCTTCCACCGGGGTTGCGCGGCAATCGTCCTAACGCAAGCCGGAAACGCATGCGCACCGCACACCACCGCTCCGCCGCCCCCCGCGACACGCAGGCCTCGCGCCGGCCCAGCCCAGCAGACCACGGGGCGACCGCGGCCCCGAGTCACCAGGGAGCAGCACATGGGTCACGTCGCGCCTCGGCAGGGGCGGGAAGTGTGGGTGCGTGGTGCATGCGGGTGGGGTGCGCGGGGTCAGGTGCACAGGGGCGGGGTGCACAGGGGCGGGGCGCGCACTGACCCACCCGTCCGCTTCCCTTGCAGCCGCCTCCATGACACCCTTGCCCCCGGGAGTCATGGGTCAAACCGAACCAGCACCTGGCACTCTGGGCCTGCTCAAGACTCTCCGGTGACTTTGCGCTGGTGGCGGAGGGGGGTCCGGACTGCTGACCGGCCATGAGGCCTGCGCCCGGCCCGCCCTCCAAGCCGCCCTGCTGACCACACCCGGCCAGTGGCCTCGCTTCTGGTCGCCCGTGGGGCACCTGGCCTGGGGACGCACTCGGCACACCGTCCTCCCGCCACCCAGGGCCCGTCGTCCCGTGTTTCTGGGCCCCGCTCAGGGGAAGCGGCGTGCAGAAGGGCCCTGGCCTGACCGCCCCATCACCGCCCTCCTGCTGCCCGAGTCCACCCTCACTCCCGGACTCACGACGCTCCGCGCACCTACGCTCACCTCCTTCCCGCAGGGGAGAGGGGCCGGGACCACCGCCCCGCACCCGCAGGACCACCGCCCAGACCCCAGGACCACTGCCCGCCCCCAGGCTTCTGCAGTGCTCTGCACAGTCAGAACTCAGTCGGGACCTGTGTAAACGAGTGAATTCATTAAGCCTTTTAATGAGTAAATAAATGCCTTTTCTACACCAAAACAGCAAGTAATCATGTTTTCTTACATAAATGTGTTTGTATTTCCACTGACCACACATTTTACAAATAAAAAGGACTGAATTGGATTCAACATTCAAAGCAGGACCCGTGATCCTTGGAAAGCATCTCCAGGGCATGGGCAGTGAGCTGCCCCCACAAACCTGGCTCATCCGGGCAGCAGCACACCTACACCCCTGTAACCCAGACCCCATAAGCCTCCCGGCGTTACCCCCACATTTCCACCAGCCACCGCAGGTGACGGACCCCAGCACAGCTGAGCCACGAAAACAAAGTCATCAGTGGGACCCACGTACAAGCAAATCAGGGCCTGCTTGTGCCGCACTGGGCTATTTTCATAATTTCCCAAAATATACCGTTTTGCCTCCCTTTAAAATTTTTTCATTTTGTTTTCTTCCTTTTGAAAATCTTTGGGTGTCTGCTTCATAAATTTCAATATGAAAAAGCACATGTATCACTATTCTGTTTGCCAAAGAAAAGACGCTATGGCAACAGCCCCCAGGAAACGGTGGCTGGAAGCATTAGGGCCTGGATGTAAACCACGCCCAGCGGCAGAGCCACGGGAACACGGGGCGGGGCCGCCGGGTGAGACCCTCCGCTCCGGGACGAGGTGTGTGCAGGTGACTGCAGTGTGGCACAGGCAGGCAGCACGCCACACCCGGTCTCGTCCTGTGGGGTGTGGACACCGGCTTAGCAGGAGTCACAGGTGGGGAGTGCTGGCCCCTCCTGGACGCCTCGACTTGTCCAATCGGCCTTCGAAGCAGTTCACACAAACGAAAGCCACAAACTACTGGCCCTGCCGGTCGTGTAAGTTCCAGTGCGATCACAGTGGAAACCAAGCCCCACCGTGCGCCTCAGGGAGGCTAAGGGGGCCGAGGCGGGTGGCCGGCAGGGGTCACACCCTGTGACAGGGACGAGGCCACTGCAGAAGCTCAGCATGGACATCGCCCGATTCCCTGGTCCCTAGGTCCCCAGCAGTGTGGTAACGTGTCGCCCACTGTCCTTTGTGGGGTGCTGGCTTTAACCTGTGCCACCCCCTCTGGCTGCAGCCCCACCCTCCGCTGAGCGCTTCTCCTGGACGGCAAGGCACAGGTGCTGCTGCTCCCTCACCCCCCCTCCAGGACACCTTGCATAGGAAACCCCAAAAGCACAGTGGGGAAAACATCCACATCGGCCCTTCAGGTTGTGGGAGCAAAACAGATGCATCAGTGTCCCCCAGAAAGGGGACTTCCGCAAGTGGCACGTGCCAGGAGGCCACTGCTGACGGTTCACAGCCACCCTCGCGGCCCTGGGACAGGTGGCTGGGCTTCTGCCGTCCTGCCATGCAGCCAGCTTGGCATGTCCCCCGTGTGAGTTCTCCCAAGTTCTGAGGCAGGATCCCCAAAACAGACTCCAGTGGCCAGAAACCTATTTCCCAGGCCCCCCCCTGCCGTGACACTGCAGCCTGTGACCGAGGCCCTGACAAGCTGCGGGGGGAGCTACCCCGCACGGCTACGAAATGCCACTGAAGCGCCAGAGCCGGTGACGCGTGACCGAGAACTGGAGAGAGCGGGTCAGGGCGGTGTCCCATGATGCCAGACCCGTGGCTCTGAGTCCTGGGCTTCGGCGTGGGCAGAGGGAATGGCCCTGGGAGGCTAGATGAAGGTCCACGAGGCCGGGGGTGGCACAGCTGAGCCAGGCAGGAGGCTCCCAGCCTGGGACCGTGGGGGACCTTGAACCTGGAGGACTGAGCAGATCCTGCTGGCTGCACGGAGACCACGTGACAGGCTGCCGCCCGGCACAGCGCTGCGTGCTGCCCGCACCCTCCATTAACACGGGCCTAGAACTGCGAGACCCTCACGAGCATGGGCACCCCTCTCGTGACCCACGCCCCGTGGCTGGGCGCTGTGGGAAGACAAAGGCCAGATGACCCCCTCACAATGGGATGACTCCAGCTTCAGTGGGACCTCACCCATCTGCCCACCACGTGGCTTCTCCCCCCATCCCCCACCCCACCCCAGTCCCTGCCCCCGCTACCGGTGCCCTGGGACACTGGAAACACCCTCAATGCCGGGGGCAAACCCAGCCTCACAGAGAGACCCCGGCTGTGTCCCAGCGAAGCAGGCAAAACACTCGGGGCTCTGCGGAGGCGGCGTGGCTGAGCCAGGCGCAGGAGGGGACAGTGCCCGGGGTCTCCCACAAGGTCCGGTGTCGGCTGTTGCAGACGACCCCCTCGCCGCCGAAGGGAGAGGAGCATGGACAGGCCGTCGCGGCTGTGACACACACCGGCTTGTCCAGCTTTTAACAGCATTTCTCCCAGTGCCACACAGCACGGTGTCCAGCATCCCCAGAGGCCATCCTCTGTTCCAGGACAGAGGCAGAGGCTGTGGCAGGTCCAACGCCGAAACCCTTTTGCTTGTCCAGGGGCTCACGCACGGGAAGCTCACAAAGGGTCGCTCGGTGACGTGAAGGTCTGATCTTGCAGGCCAGCGGTCCTCCTCCTGTCTGGCACCAGGGCCCGGCGCTCCTGTGAGCGTCGGATGCCTGATGAGCTGAGGCGGGGCTGCGGCGGCGAAGGCGGGGGGCTGCGGCGGTGATGCCGGCGCTGGGGGGCGGCTGCAGACTCGGATGGAGCTTCGCTGGCTCGCCCACTGCTCACCTCCCGCTGTGCGGCCCGGCTCCTATCAGGCCATGGACTGGTACCGGTCCCGGCCCAGGGCTCGGGGACCCCTGGTCTAAAGTACGCCAGTCTGAGCGAGGACACAGTACGCAGAGGTGGGTTTTCCCAGCAGGATGGCAGGTGGACAGTGCCACGTTTAACCTCACGCCAGGAGACAGAGTTTCCACCCTCTGCCAAGTGAGGCCGAAGTCGTGAGCCCCCCAACAGCCCTTGTGGTCTCAGAGCACGGGGTCCCCGGCAACGTCGAATGCCGGGCTCTGCAAACACGCTGCTGCTGGGGTCCCTGCCTGGAGCCCACAAACCAGACTCTTCCCCTCAAACTCAGACTCCACTGTCACGGAGCCAGCACTGCGTGGCGATGTTGCGTGTTACATTGATTCTTTGGCTCTTTAAAAGCAAAAGGCATCTCAGTGTCTCAGCCCCGGTTTCTGATTCCTGAGATCTTATCTCCACGCTGCAGGATCCCCGACTTAGACTGACTTGAACGGGGTGGACTTGGGGTTCCACTGTTACGATCTTGAAATTCCAACAGAAAGAAACGTAATTGCAGACTTCCATTTGAACTTGCACGTGTGTGCTACTTAACATCTAGGGGGCTGACTCTTTAGACTTCATTTTCTCCTTAGGAGGATGACAAGGGGGCCGTCGCTCACACTTGAATTTAAGGCATCTCTAAGATGTTAAAGAAAACATACAATGGAACAGGAAGGCCACAGTGTCACGTTTTCACGGCGAAGTGCTTTTGCGTGAATCCATAATTTCTGAATTACATACGTACAAGTGTATATTTGTGCTTGGCCATGATATAAAATGCATTTCTTACTGCATGCTGCAGTAAGAGCAGCCGAAAACCTTTCAACGTGTACGAAGTGTTCGCGACGGCCTCCGCACACAGGAAGCACCACTGCACACGGACGTGCTCCCGGCTGCCGAGGCGCCTGCATCAGCGGCTCTCCACCTGGGCTGGGCTTCGGGTCGTCTGGGCGGCTCCGAGAAGCCGGGGCCCCTTGCGTCCTCACCCGCAGCCCCCACAGTCCAGCGTGATCGGCCGGCGGAGGCCGGGCTCGCGTGAAGACGGTGGTCGGCTCAGCGTTCCAGACCTGAGACTCGGCCTGGCTCGCCTGCAACGTGGGGACGGTCCCCCCGCCTGCTTTCACAGGGCCGTTACGGGGATCAAACGGCAAAACATACTGAGCGGAGCCCTCGGCCAAGTGCAGGCCGCACGTGTTCACAAGGTGGTGCTGTTCGGACATGAAAATCTACGAGCGCGGGAAACGTGGCCTCGTGTTCACGGAGGCTTTTTGCCAAAATAATCTTGTTGCTTATCAGGCAACACACTAGAAGCCAGAATTTCGCTCTAAGAAACCGTAACCTGGGGGCTGTCGCTGATGCCGCTGACGGAAAGTGTGTCACCTCCCTCGTCACTCCCTCGTCAGCTGCCCTAGCTGGGTTCACGCGGCAGCCTCTGCCACCTACCGCTCGGGGCGTGACGTGACGTGTGGCTTTGGGTGACGTGCTGACCGTGCCGGGTGGACCACAGGCCTCGCCTCTGCAACCCCCTCGCCGCTTCCTCAGCGACGCCGAGTCACGTCTGGACGAAACGCCGGGGCTCGCCCCGGCCAGGACCGGGCTCCCCGCGCGGGTGTGACGCAGCCAGCGATGCTGTGCTCGCCCAGGGAGCTGCGCACAGGGCCAGCAGCGTGAGGACTGCCAGGCGTCCTGGGGACCTTGGCAAAGGTCCTACCCAGACCCTCAGCCCGGCCTCCGTCGGGGGGCTCCTGTGTGGTGCCGCAGGGTGACGGAGCGCCACAAGAGGCTGCGAGAGGCCGGGGTCAACGCGCCTGGCGCTCGGTCAGCACCAGCTGCTGCTACCGGGGCCGTCGCCGTCACAGAGCTACGTGCACAAGCCAGTGAAGCACTGCCCGACCTAAAGAGGCGTGC
>NW_011889167.1:588527-591944 GCF_000151845.1 Pteropus vampyrus | reverse complement strand
GTGGCTCTGAGTCCTGGGCTTCGGCGTGGGCAGAGGGAATGGCCCTGGGAGGCTAGATGAAGGTCCACAAGGCCGGGGGTGGCACAGCTGAGCCAGGCAGGAGGCTCCCAGCCTGGGACCGTGGGGGACCTTGAACCTGGAGGACTGAGCAGATCCTGCTGGCTGCACGGAAACCATGTGACAGGCTGCCGCCCGGCACAGCGCTGCGTGCTGCCCGCACCCTCCATTAACGCGGGCCTAGAACTGCGAGACCCTCACGAGCATGGGCGCCCCTCTCGTGACCCACGCCCCGTGGCTGGGCGCTGTGGGAAGACAAAGGCCAGATGACCCCCTCACAATGGGACGACTCCAGCTTCAGTGGGACCTCACCCATCTGCCCACCACGTGGCTTCTCCCCCCATCCCCCACCCCACCCCAGTCCCTGCCCCAGCCACCGGTGCCCTGGGACACTGGAAACACCCTCAATGCCGGGGGCAAACCCAGCCTCACAGAGAGACCCCGGCTGTGTCCCAGCGAAGCAGGCAAAACACTCGGGGCTCTGCGGAGGCGGCGTGGCTGAGCCAGGCGCAGGAGGGGACAGTGCCCGGGGTCTCCCACAAGGTCCGGTGTCGGCTGTTGCAGACGACCCCCTCGCCGCCGAAGGGAGAGGAGCATGGACAGGCCGTCGCGGCTGTGACACACACCGGCTTGTCCAGCTTTTAACAGCATTTCTCCCAGTGCCACACAGCACGGTGTCCAGCATCCCCAGAGGCCATCCTCTGTTCCAGGACAGAGGCAGAGGCTGTGGCAGGTCCAACGCCGAAACCCTTTTGCTTGTCCAGGGGCTCACGCACGGGAAGCTCACAAAGGGTCGCTCGGTGACGTGAAGGTCTGATCTTGCAGGCCAGCGGTCCTCCTCCTGTCTGGCACCAGGGCCCGGCGCTCCTGTGAGCGTCGGATGCCTGATGAGCTGAGGCGGGGCTGCGGCGGCGAAGGCGGGGGGCTGCGGCGGTGATGCCGGCGCTGGGGGGCGGCTGCAGACTCGGATGGAGCTTCGCTGGCTCGCCCACTGCTCACCTCCCGCTGTGCGGCCCGGCTCCTATCAGGCCATGGACTGGTACCGGTCCCGGCCCAGGGCTCGGGGACCCCTGGTCTAAAGTACGCCAGTCTGAGCGAGGACACAGTACGCAGAGGTGGGTTTTCCCAGCAGGATGGCAGGTGGACAGTGCCACGTTTAACCTCACGCCAGGAGACAGAGTTTCCACCCTCTGCCAAGTGAGGCCGAAGTCGTGAGCCCCCCAACAGCCCTTGTGGTCTCAGAGCACGGGGTCCCCGGCAACGTCGAATGCCGGGCTCTGCAAACACGCTGCTGCTGGGGTCCCTGCCTGGAGCCCACAAACCAGACTCTTCCCCTCAAACTCAGACTCCACTGTCACGGAGCCAGCACTGCGTGGCGATGTTGCGTGTTACATTGATTCTTTGGCTCTTTAAAAGCAAAAGGCATCTCAGTGTCTCAGCCCCGGTTTCTGATTCCTGAGATCTTATCTCCACGCTGCAGGATCCCCGACTTAGACTGACTTGAACGGGGTGGACTTGGGGTTCCACTGTTACGATCTTGAAATTCCAACAGAAAGAAACGTAATTGCAGACTTCCATTTGAACTTGCACGTGTGTGCTACTTAACATCTAGGGGGCTGACTCTTTAGACTTCATTTTCTCCTTAGGAGGATGACAAGGGGGCCGTCGCTCACACTTGAATTTAAGGCATCTCTAAGATGTTAAAGAAAACATACAATGGAACAGGAAGGCCACAGTGTCACGTTTTCACGGCGAAGTGCTTTTGCGTGAATCCATAATTTCTGAATTACATACGTACAAGTGTATATTTGTGCTTGGCCATGATATAAAATGCATTTCTTACTGCATGCTGCAGTAAGAGCAGCCGAAAACCTTTCAACGTGTACGAAGTGTTCGCGACGGCCTCCGGCCCCCGGGAGGCCCCCTTGCCCCGGGCGTTGTTCCGGCTGCCGAGGCGCCTGCATCAGCGTTTCTCCACCTGGGCTGGGCTTCGGGTCGTCTGGGCGGCTCCGAGAAGCCGGGGCCACTTGCGTCCTCACCCGCAGCCCCCACAGTCCAGCGTGATCGGCCGGCGGAGGCCGGGCTCGCGTGAAGACGGTGGTCGGCTCAGCATTCCAGACCTGAGACTCGGCCTGGCTCGCCTGCAACGTGGGGACGGTCCCCCCGCCTGCTTTCACAGGGCCGTTACGGGGATCAAATGGCAAAACATACTGAGCGGAGCCCTCTGCCAAGTGCAGGCCGCACGTGTTCACAAGGTGGTGCTGTTCGGACATGAAAATCTACGAGCGCGGGAAACGTGGCCTCGTGTTCACGGAGGCTTTTTGCCAAAATAATCTTGTCGCTTATCAGGCAACACACTAGAAGCCAGAATTTCGCTCTAAGAAACCGTAACCTGGGGGCTGTTGCTGATGCCGCTGACGGAAAGTGTGTCACCTCCCTCGTCACTCCCTCGTCAGCTGCCCTAGCTGGGTTCACGCGGCAGGCTCTGCCACCTACCGCTCGGGGCGTGACGTGACGTGTGGCTTTGGGTGACGTGCTGACCGTGCCGGGTGGACCACAGGCCTCGCCTCTGCGACCCCCTCGCCGCTTCCTCAGCGACGCCGAGTCACGTCTGGACGAAACGCCGGGGCTCGCCCCGGCCAGGACCCGGCTCCCCGTGCGGGTGTGACGCAGCCAGCGATGCTGTGCTCGCCCAGGGTGCTGCGCACAGGGCCAGCAGCGTGAGGACCGCCAGGCGTCCTGGGGACCTCGGCAAGGGTCCTACCCAGACCCTCAGCCCGGCCTCCGTCGGGGGGCTCCTGTGCGGTGCCGCAGGGTGACGGAGCGCCACAAGAGGCTGCGAGAGGCCGGGGTCAACGCGCCTGGCGCTCGGTCAGCACCAGCTGCTGCTACCGGGGCCGTCGCCGTCACAGAGCTACGTGCACAAGCCAGTGAAGCACTGCCCGACCTAAAGAGGCGTGCGTGTGCACACACACGCCTGCACACACACGCCTGCACACACACGCGTCCCCACCTGCACCACCGGGGCTGTGGGCCCCTGGCTCAGGGAATGGCCTCGATTCCTGGCCTGCCCCCCTCAATCCCCATCCCTGTTCGCTGTCCTTTGTCGGAACCCTGTGAGAACTTTCCGGGGGTTCTCTGCCCGAGCACTGTGGGGAGATCCGCCACCCCAGCCCAGGGCACCCCGGGAATCCAGACCCTCTGCTTTCCAGAGCCAAGCCTGGGCGGTGACCGCTTCGGTGAGCCATTCTGGCATCGGTGACCGACGTCCCTGGGTCCCCTGCACAAGCTGCTGCCCTAACCAGACCCCCTGGGAGAGCCGCCGCCTGCGCAGTGCGGGCCACAGACACTCCCTCCCCG
>NW_011889167.1:588168-588476 GCF_000151845.1 Pteropus vampyrus | reverse complement strand
GCCTCGATTCCTGGCCTGCCCCCCTCAATCCCCATCCCTGTTCGCTGTCCTTTGTCGGAACCCTGTGAGAACTTTCCGGGGGTTCTCTGCCCGAGGACTGTGGGGAGATCCGCCACCCCAGCCCAGGGCACCCCGGGAATCCAGACCCTCTGCTTTCCAGAGCCAAGCCTAGGCGGTGACCGCTTCGGTGAGCCATTCTGGCATCGGTGCCCAACGTCCCTGGGTCCCCTGCACAAGCTGCTGCCCTAACCAGACCCCCTGGGAGAGCCGCCGCCTGCGCAGTGCGGGCCACAGACACTCCCTCCCCG
>NW_011889167.1:583030-584558 GCF_000151845.1 Pteropus vampyrus | reverse complement strand
AGTCTACAGCCACGCCACCCTGAACATGCCTGATCTCGTCTATCTCGGAAGATAAGCAGGGTCGGGCCTGGCTGGTAGTTGGATGGGAGACCACCTAGGAAGACCAGATGCTGTGGGCATTAAAAAAAAAAGTCACATCACACGTAAACTGACTACTTGCTGCCACTGAGAGGCAGAGACTCTCAGACTGAACAGAAAAGCAACTCTGCACTTCACAAGAAATACACTTTAAATATAGGTGACGGACAGGTTGAAAGTAAATAGTTTAAAAAATTAACCATCGAAGTCTAAGTGTAAGAAATAAGAAAGCCAGGTTATATACCCTTATCAGACAAGTAGATCCTCAGACAAAAGAATGTCAGAAACCATGACAAAAGGGTCCTGCCTTCAGAAAGAGAGAACGGCCCTAAATGAGCAGGCACGGACCGGCAGATCTGAGAGAAAAGGAGAAAAATCCACACTAGAGCTGAAGATCTTAGTTATGGGTAGGACAAGTAGCCTCCGCTCTCACCCCAAAACATCAGCAGACGGCGAAAAGCTGGAAAACGATCAGCCCCACGGACCCGACCCCCTGGACAGCGTGCGTGCTGCTCCACGAAATGCCTTAAAATCATCAAGGAACTGAAGGAGTGTCTTCTCTAACGACACAAACAATGAGAAGTCAGTAACAAGGGGCGAATTGATAAATTCGAATATTACACCCACAGGAAACGGCACGTCCGTCACACGGCACGACCATGGCGCTGCCCTTACGCGGTGCTGTGCCAGGGCGCGTGGCTGCACGGACCCGGCCGCGTGCCTGTCACGAGCACACCAGCGTCGCCTCAGCTGACAGCGGGGAGACCGAGGCTCAGAGCGGCACCGAGCTCCGAGGCGGCAGGCGGGGACGTGGGCGAGCCGGCGTGCCAAGCCCGTCCCCACCCTTCCGTCCCGAGGCCTCAGCATGCTGGCGGACCCCTGTGGCCGCGGGACACTGGTCCTGGACCAGGCGTGACATCTAACGGTGACATCCAGTGTCCAGAGAAGGAAGAGGACCCTTCCTCAGCGGAAGCGCCTGCTGGAGCAGGGCCTCCCCCTTCCCGTGACTCCTTAGGAAGCGGCGCCTGTTGTTTACGGGCTGCAGATCAAAGGACACGGACGGGCCAGTGGCCACGAAGCACAGCGAGGGCCCGGCCGGTGAAGCCGGGCTGGGGGGACAGGGACGCTCCCGTCACGCTGCAAGTCCTGCATGCCTTCCCGTAGGAGCGAGACGGCAGTCGGAGGGCCTGACTCGCGCAACTTAATGTTAAGAGTAACTGTGCACGACGCGCACCTGCAGGGCTTTTCTGCGAACCCGGAGGGCGCCCGCGCGGACTTCATCGCCGGCTGACGTTTGTGTCCTCAATTACATTAGCTTTCGTATTCTGAAATCCGCTTGCGACTGACTACAGCGCCATAAATAATTGACCATCCTGTACAGTAACACGCTGAATTAAATTTTATATTTGTACGGGACCCAAAACCTCTCATGAGATGATACTGGCCTTTT
>NW_011889167.1:572552-582288 GCF_000151845.1 Pteropus vampyrus | reverse complement strand
GGGCGAGCCGGCGTGCCAAGCCCGTCCCCACCCTTCCGTCCCGAGGCCTCAGCATGCTGGCGGACCCCCGTGGCCGCGGGACACTGGTCCTGGACCAGGCGTGACATCTAACGGTGACATCCAGTGTCCAGAGAAGAAGGAGGACCCTTCCTCAGCGGAACCACCTGCTGGAGCAGGGCCTCCCCCTTCCCGTGACTCCTTAGGAAGCGGTGCCTGTTGTTTACGGGCTGCAGATCAAAGGACACGGACGGGCCAGTGGCCACGAAGCACAGAGAGGGCCCGGCCGGTGAAGCCGGGCTGGGGGGACGGGGAGCTCCCGTCACGCTGCGAGTCCCGCGTGCCTTCCCGTAGGAGCGAGACGGCGGTCGGAGGGCCCGACTCGCGCAACTGAAGTGTTAAGAGTAACTGTGCACGGCGCGCACCTGCAGGGCTTTTCTGCGAACCCGGAGGGCGCCCGCGCGGACTTGATCCCCGGCTGACGTTTGTGTCCTCAATTACATTAGCTTTCGTATTCTGAAATCCGCTTGCGACTGAGTACAGCGCCATAAATAATTGACCATCCTGTACAGTAACACGCTGAATTAAATTTTATATTTGTACGGGACCCAAAACCTCTCATGAGATGATACTGGCCTTTTGTAGGACGTAGCAAAGAAATTACATGCTACCTCGACCATTAAATTTTAAATACGTTAGATATAAGTCCATCTTAAGGCACACTATACAATTAAAACTCCCATTTAACTCTGCAAAACCTTCGCCTATCACCTTGAGATACTGAAGAGCTGTCTTAAAATCTAACGATTTTACTATTTTAAATAAACGAAACTAACAATGTCTGATGTGCAACCTGAAGTGTAGCTGCTAACACGGGAACGTTCGTGTGCAAAACTGGACGCGGACTGCTAATACCTACGTACACCACCAGAAGACGCACATAAGCACACGGGACCCGCGAGTCAGCGGCAGGTGCAGATGCCGCTCTGAGATGCAGACACAGGAGAGCAGGTGGTCCCGGGGGAGTGGCGCGCGCAGGTGACCGCACGCAAGGCAGAGGCAGCTTTGCTGTGCAGAGCTCAGGGCAGTGGCTCAGGGATGTCCCCCGCCCTCCGGTGTGAAGACTTTGGAAAGCCCCTGGGGCAGGTTCATTGAGGTATCGGGGTCTTCAGAGGGCAGGAGCCACAGAGGCCACGTGTCACGTACAGCAACACCCCCCCGGCTTTCTAATGGGAAGGTTCTGTGGGAGAAAAACTGATTTATCGTCATCTGAGCCTCCAACAGAATCGTCTGCCTGGTCTAGACACACAAGGATGCAACTTGAAGAATGACGTCTGTGACGTGGACGTGTCGCCGAGAGCTGCCCACCGTGCCCGAGACCACACTGCCACTGACTCTCAGGTACTGGCCTGCAGCTGTGGCCTGTGGCCACCACGCTCCCTGTGGCCATGGAGATTCTCACAAGGACCCCAGCGACCATTAAATGTCAGACATCAAGACAGACGACTGACGGCTGGTTGGCCGTGGTCTTATTTCTCTGGGACCCAGGCTTTGTTACTACGAGGCGTGCAGGCAGCCCCCCCCAGGCAGCGCCCCGCAGGCAGCCCCCCCAACCCCGTCCTGGGCCGGGCGGGGCCGGCGCCTGGACTAAGCAGACGGCCCAGCTCCGTGCGTTTACCCCTCAGCACGCTCCAGCCGATGCTGCCGCTCCCAACATCGCGTGAGTCGTGACACTGCTGTGTCACCTGTGCATAGGGTCCTGTCACTAATGGAGAATGCAAAACATCAGTCCCACGCGTGAGGCCTGAGAAGTGCTGGTGCCAAGGACAGCGGCTGGGGGACCATGCGCTGTGGGCACACGGGACACCTCCGAGCCGTCCGGTGGCCCTCCGCTCCAAACGTCTCCCCAGAGGCACAGACGGCCCCTGGCGAGGTGGCGGGCAGGTGGCCTGAGGACGGAGTCTGAAGGTCATTGACGTGCCCCAGGCAGGGTGGTGGGAGGAGGGGCCGTGGGGGTGGCTGCTGTGGTCACAGGGGTGTGACGGTGAATGCAGGTCTGCCGGTGTGGCCAGACCGGCAGGACGGGACCGGGGGATGGGGTGGAGAGCTGAGGAAGCGTCCCCGAGGGAGGCCGGTGGTCCCCAGACAGACAGGCAGACGGGGAGTGCGGACAGAGCCTCGCTGGGGACAGAGGTGAGTTTAAGGTCAGGCGTCCTTGCGCTTCGATGGGCAGCAAGACCCTGAGGTGACAATGGTGGCGGCAGCCGATGGTGCAGACTGGGGACCCAGGAGTGACCGAGTAGAGACGGGAGTTCTCTGGGGAAGAGGGAAATGCGAGGGGTCGAGCACAGCCCAGACGCCTGCAGGAGCCCGAAGACCCGGCGAGGGGTCCAGGGAGGTCAGAGGTGGGACGGGCACCACAAGGCTATCAGGAGAGGGGGAGAGCCGCTCGTGACCTCAAACGTCACCTCCAGCGCAGGGGGCAGAGGGGACGGCGGACATGGCGAGGAGGGGGCCGGCCACCTGGTCTGGAGGCTCGGCGGGCAGAGCGGCAGCACACCCTCGGTCCCCCATTCCTGACGCCCACGCAGGTCAGCGAAGTGGCGTCACGTGTCCCGACCAGGACCCCACACCGGAACTGGGAAAAACACATCCACCCGAGAACATCGCTTGGCAAAAAAGGACACTTAGCAGACACACCGCGTCCATCCACTTCTACTCTAAGACATTACAGAGAGTGACCCCAGCGCTGGCTGGAACCTCGGCCTGGGGTGTGGCCGTCCCCAGTGGCTGGACCTGCACGTGGGGCCGGCCCCGAGGGAAGGCCGCAGGCTGGTGTCCTGGGTTCTGGAGGACATGAGGGAAGCTCCTTAAGGGGACGTCCCCCACCGCGAACGCTGGGGCCATAACGAACTGCAGAGTCACCTCTGCAGTTCTTAATACACTTACTTTTTAGAGAGCTTACCCAAATCTCTGGATTTATGTATCCCAGTGATCATCAATGCTCTCTGGGAAATCTCCCTTTTGGTCAGCTTTCAAAATAGAGCTACGTGCAATTCACAGTCAACAACTGTTACCTTCAATTACTTCCTAAAACTAGCAGCTATCCAGTAGTTAGTACATTTCAGGCACAAAGATAGATTTAAAATAAATTTAGCTTCCTAAAACGTAAACAAATATGCAAATCGACTCAATATTCCCACATGTATTATCAGATGTTAAGGTTCTGTTTCTTCTTTTTAAGAACCTGTCGCACAGGTTCTGACTAGCGAATTAAGTGAGCTTTATAGCTTGGCACATCGTTCTCACCTCGGAACGATTTACGACAAGGCTAATTAATGGCTTTTTGTGGTTTGATGCCCTTTGTGAGCCTCAGGAGACGTCCACCTCGGACCCCTGTGGACCGCGTGCAAGCGGCCGGGGGACTGGAACCCCATTTCCTCCTGCTCCACGGCCGGGCCCGTGGCGAAGGTGACGCGTCATCCAACGCTGAGGACAGTGGCTGGACCTGCAGGGTGATGGGGTTCGTGACGCGAGGCCTCCCACTTCCCGGGACGGCTGGCCCGGCCGGCCTCCCCTCGCAGGAAGGACGCGCGTCTCTATCGCCGAGGGGCCGGCGGCTGCTGGAGCAGAGTGTGCGGCCCCCGGCGCCGAGCGACCCGGCCAGTGCTGGACGATGAGCTGACGTTACCGGAAACGGTGCTCGGTCCGTTGATGCGCCAGACCACACACCCGCACTCAGGAGGGTGACACCGCGTGCGACCTCGCCCTGGCCCTGCCCCCGGGCTGGGGCTGTCCCCGGCTGGGACATCGGCGGCGGCTGCTACTCACTTAGCACCCGGCGGCAGGAAGCCGGCCTCGAGCGTCACTCACCAACAGTGCATGGAGACCGGGAACACCGAACGCACACCGTCCTCGGCATCGTGGGGACGGAGTCCAGGGCCCCCGGCACGCCGCAGTGCGCGGTGCTCAGCCCTCACGCGGCACGGTGCCCGCACACGACCACGCACGCCGCCCTCTACGCGGTAAGTCATCTCTGCATCACCTACAGTCACGCCCACTGTCCCCGCAGTTCGGAGGTGGCGGGGACGGCCGGGGTCTGCCCACCACGCCGACCGTGCACCAAGTTCTCTAGTTCTGTCCCCGACCGGACCACCACCCTCTACGATCCGGGAGCATCTGTCATCATCCTGGAACAGAGATTTCATGAGACAAACCGCTCCACGTGACTTGATGCCACACGTGAAGAACCTGCCAAATATCACCACAGGTTTAAACGTGTGTACAGTGGTCAAAGACGATCAGAGTGAACGTCTTGCTAGAAGCACATTTCACCGGGCAGGTTTTAATGAACAAGGCGTGACCCAGACCCGCTCCTCCCAGTGCCATGCTGCGGCTTTGTGAAGTGGAACTTGCAATCACGAGGACGATGACGATGGCCCCACGTCCCTGACTCCGTCCACCGATCACTCACGACGCTGACCGGCAGGTTAGCTCTAGGAGCAGGCAGAGGGGGGCGGCACGCTGGCCCACGCTGCTGGGGACAAGGGCGTCCTCCCTCGGGGCTGCCTTTTCAGATGGAAAAGCTAAAACCTGCCAAATGTCACCACAGGCTTAAACGTGTGTACAGTGTTCAAAGCCACCTGTGCAGGTGACACTAACTTCTTGATCACAGAAATCGGGTTGCTCCACCAGCACCAGGAACGTGGCAAAGGTGAGCAAACGGAGGGACGAGTCGCTGAGGGGTGTTAGGAACGACTTCGGGCACACAAATCAGGTCAACTTTCCGTAAATCACGAGACGTCGGATTCAGCAGATCAGACCTCCTCTCCCCATGCCAACTAAGGCTGTCTTGGAAACTTCTAGAAGATAATTTGAAGTGACGTAGGTCGTTCCCTTAGCGTGGAACACCGGTGGTGAGCGCGGCAGCCGGCAACCCCGCCCCTGCAGCCGCCATGCTGCCCCTCCCCAGGGGGCGAGCCCGTGCCCCTGCCGGCCCAGAGGGGTGACGCACTCAGCAGCAGAGGCGACACCTGCCTCCCTCGGCTCAGACCCCAAGAGCAGCACAGCTCCCACATTCCCCTCCCGCCACGTGAGAGAGGAAAGCGAGCCTGGATTAACGCGGGACAGCCCCTGCCGGCCTGTCCACGCCTGTCACCCGGGGAGGCACCAGACGGTGGGCGCGTGCGCCGAGCTCCCCCAGGTCCAGGCCACCACCCACCCAACAGCACGCGGAGCAAGGGTGGGCTGTCCCGGACACGCCTGCTCCGGCCCGCAGCCCACACGCACGAGCTGTCAACAATGCTGTTTCACGGTGCTGGGTGTCGGCCGTCTGGCATGAGCCTATGTCCCAGACAAGGGACAGAAGCTGGTGCGAGGGAGGTCTGCTGAGGGCTGCCCCTGAAGGAGATGGCCGTGAGGCGGTGGGAGGGAGCGGGACAGTCGGGGGGCCCGACGCGAGGCCGTGGTCGCCCCCCTGAGGGCTCTCAGGGCGAGGATGGCCCTTCGGCGCTGTCCTGAAGCAGGACGAGGGACCAGGTTTTGTGCCCAGGCATCTGCCAGTTGCGGGCATGGGCCACCACCCAAGCACAAGCACGGCCTTGGCGAAGACGTCCCCTGCACAAAGGGAGTGCCCGCCCAGGGCGAGTGGCCAGCAGCAGACGTGGGCGGGAATGGACACCAGTGTCCACTGTGGCGCTGTGCCGTCCACCGGGGCCCAGCATGAGTGCCCCCTGGAGCAGGCACGCGGTCAAGCCACAGCACGGATGGACGCCAGGCCCACCGCTGCCCGCCCTCTGCCCTCAGGTGCTGCAGGTCAGCCACGCTGGTTCCCAGAGCCACTGGGGTGTCCACGCTGCCCGCCCGCAGAGGCTGGCTGACGGTGCACTCACACGCGGCTGGGCAGAGAAGGCCCCCCGCCTGCATGGCATTCGCCCGCGCTGTTAATTCTTAAAAGTCATGTGTATTTGTAGGTCGTTGCTGCATAAACTACCCCAGCACTGAATAACTTAAAACCTTTGCTGACGAGTCCACATCTGACCCGCGCTCAGGTGAGCGGTGTGCTTGCTGCTCCTGCCTGGGGCCACTCACATCACATGAAACCTCTGACAGTTTCGCTAGGACTGCATGGCCTCACTCACGAGACTGCCCACCACTTCTGGCTCTGGACTACCCTGTGGCTGGTGGCCCTGCCCTTAAGTGGCCTCTCGCCCCACACTCCAGCCTGGACACCCTCACGCACGTCTCGGGGTCCTAGGCCGGGGCTCCGGACTCTCTGCCTCGGCAACTGTGCTGCTCAAAGCCGGCTGCCGCCCAAGGTCGGGGTGAGGGGACAGACTGCTGAAGGGCAAGTGCCAGGCACCGGGCAGGGTGCCAAGGCCGTCTCTGCAAACGCTCCGGAGAGCTGGCCTGGGCTCGGCCTCCCCTAACGTTCTGCTCTGAAGATCACACTTGATAAGTTCCATAGTCACCTACCCCGATCCCCAAAATAACTCTGCAAAAAAATTCATGTAATCTTTTCAGAGACAGCTGAAAATGTTTACCCACTAGAGGTCAGCACGGAAGTCAATTCAAAAACAAAGACCTAAGGCAAAAAAGGACTCCCCAATCCCTTGAAAAGGAGGAGCAGAGGAGGGGCAAGGGGAGGCGGGGCAGGAGGGAGGAAGTGACTGGCCTTAGATGCCGGGCAGTGAAGTGGCAGTGAAGGCATGCGCGGCCCAAACGCCCCGCCCTGTCGCTTGCCGTGGCCTCTCCTGCCCGAACGCTCAGAACGCCTGCACGCCTGCCTTACAGATGCCGGGATTCAGGTTAATGCCGTTCCTTAGTCTGACGTACGTCTCGGGTACTGTGTGTGTATGTGTACGGAAGTTGAATGACAAAGAAACAATTAGATTATTAATAATTAGGTGGAATAAAAAAATCAAGATTCAGAAAAAAAAACCCATTGAGTAATTTCTAGAAAATGACAAAATAGATTTCTATGCGAGTCATAAAGCGAAAACGATTTATGACAACAGACGATATGGCACTATTACAGAGAGACAACGCTTACATCCTGGAATTTCCCATTGCATGGAAACGTGCTCTCCACCTGCAAGCACCTTCACAGACTATGTGGCTTTGCTTCAGGATGTGACCAAACCACATACACGGACCCTTTGTTCTTTTTAAAAACTAACATTGTCACCAAGTACTAGAGAACCAACTTGCTACTCTCAAAATAAAAACCCAATAAATTAGTACTAAATGAAGACGTGCAGCTTACCACCAGATACGAGAAAATATTTACTTAACGACTTAAGAAGTGAGAAAGAAAAAAACCTGTGTCCTGTGAGACTCAAATTTCAAACCCGCGCAGCTGATCACACGGGTCTCACTCAGCAGAATGAAAGGCCCGGGCACCGCTTCACTAGGAAGGATGGAGAGAAGTGACAAATTCCCCGGGGTGTAGAACTGTGAACGCTTCTTCACGACCGGTGACCACGCGGCTGTACCCGCAGAAGCGCCAGCGCGGTCCTGCTGGATCGCGGTTAGACTGCTCAGGGTGACTGTCGTGACCGCCCCCTGCCATGTGCTGTTATCTTAAAGAGTGACTACTCCTACGTAAGGAATGAAGGCGGCCTGGGATTCCGTTAGAAAGTGCAGGGAAGCGTCCGGCTGGGCCTCCGCCCTGGTGGTGTAACATCCTGTCTGAGTCCGGCAGCACTGAGGGACACACAGCCACCCGCAGAGTCAGCGCAGATGCCCAGAGCCATGGCCCCGGAGAGCGTCCGAGCGTCACGTCCAGTTTATAAAATGCCGACACTTCCCCATGGCAACGTTCACCACAGGCGTCCTGAGGGGAGCGGCCACCCGTGAGCGCATGACGAATACTGGCACAGGAAGAGGCTCGCGTACGCCGACTCCGAAACCTTGACGACACCTGCAGACCCCACGTCAGGGCATGCTCCCCTGGAGACTGCCGCTGCCAGGGTGTTCATTCTCGAAATGCCCTGATACACGGGTGTACGCGTGGGACAGACCTGCACAGAGCCACACGCGTGGGACGTTCTCGAAATGCCCTGATACACGGGTGTACGCGTGGGACGGACCCGCGCGGAGCCACACGCGTGGCACAGAAACATACAGAGCCACACGCGCGTGGCACAGAAACATACAGAGCCACACGCGTGCCAGATACCTAGAGAGCCACATGCGTGGGACGGACCCGCACAGAGCCACACGCACGCTCCTGCCGTCAGGTTAAAAACGTGGGGACAACTGGTAAGCTCTGCTGTCTGGCTGAACCAATGCCCCAAGGTCCGCTTCCTGGTTCTGATGTGACACTCCAGTGTCACCATGCGGGAAGCTGGCTGAGGGCACACAGAACCCTGCACTGTTTCTGTGACTTCCTGTGAGCACTGCTGTTGTAAAACTGAAAGTTTAGAAATGTAAGCTACCAAGTGTGATCCCCATGGCTGGGAAGTCACAAAGGGCCCAGGAAGCCCCGCCACGTGAACGGATTGGTGTCCCAGAAAGGCCACAACTGAGGAGCAGAGGGCGCCGGAGGGCTGAGGCGCCGGCTGAGGCCGTGTCTGAGCGTGGTGGACACCGTGGCACCCACGAGGCCCCCGTGTGCAGGGAGCTGCAGTTCAGGGACACGTGCTCTGATGTGTTTCAATCACTTAGTTATATCTTTCATGTGCCAACGTTTTACTCCAATAAAATAATGAATTTTGGAAATGCCAAATTACCCTCCTTGCACTAAAATAAACTGATTACATCACGGACCAGCCCTCCGTACTGCCAGCCTTTAGCTTACTTTAGGGCGTGTGTTTGGCAGAGAATTTCCTAAATTCAGACCATATTCAGATATTTATCTGTTGTCAATTAACAATTTCTCTCCCAGAAACTGTGTAAGATAAAATAAAATATTTAAGTTATACACCAAAATAATCTCAAGTCCGTTAAAAAAGCCGCACTGAAACCAGACTAGAACCCCGAGAATAAGGGCCCGGGCTGTTCTCCGTGCACCCCGCCGAACCCCGGTGCGCGTGCCGCTCCAGCGCAGGCCAGGGAAAGGCGGGTGTTGGCCGGTTACACGATGTGAGTCGAACTCTGATCCACGCTCCCTCTCAGGAAGAAACCGGGAGCACGTGGCTGAGGAGGGGCGGGGTGGGCGCCAGCCTCATCCAGGACGGCGCAGGCCTCGCGAAGCACAGACGGCCAGGACGGCCCGGAAGGCCCGGACAGGAAGGGAAGAGCCCGCCTGGCAGAAATGAGGGAACAGTGGGGAGGGTGAGACGGGAATGAGGGGTGCGGGCGGAGGCCATGGGCGCAGGACCCTGAGGCCGAGCATCACAGAGTTTTCCAAGAGGTTAATGATGGCTCCTGTGGCCGATGGTCCAGCGTGGGCAGAGCGGGCGTGGGGGGCCTTGGGCAGACAGGCTGCAGCGGCACCTTTTCTCCAGGCAGTGGGCGTCCAGCGGCACGGGGCGTCTGGCTGGTGGGTGGACACAGCTCCACGTGTCAGGATGACGGGAGCAGGGAGGGCG
This sequence comes from Pteropus vampyrus, assembly GCF_000151845.1. Lineage (NCBI taxonomy): Eukaryota > Metazoa > Chordata > Mammalia > Chiroptera > Pteropodidae > Pteropus > Pteropus vampyrus. Next base: position 572,758 of record NW_011889167.1, on the reverse strand, counting down.
CGAGGGCCACTTCTTCACCTGCTGAGTGGGGGCGAGACACGCAGAGGGGGCTGAGGATTTGGACCTGGGCTGGTGCATGAAAACCCCGATGAACGTCCCTGTGCTTTTAATCCGGTGACCATTGCAAGGACAAAGAGAGAGGATGGTGGCAAAGGCCACTGGTGCCACATGCCTGGGAGACCACGCTGAGTGTAAGAGGAGGAGGA
>NW_011889167.1:569262-571821 GCF_000151845.1 Pteropus vampyrus | reverse complement strand
GAGCAGTACCAACTAACTGACACTTAAAAATATTGCCCTGGTGCTGTGCAGTGATGTGGGGGAGGGAGGGAGCGAGGCCGGGGCCAGTCCCGCTGCCCCAGGAGGGAAGGCAGGGACGCAGAGAAGGACGTGTGTGGACATCGGGGACTGGGCCGATTTGAAAAACATTAATTGGAAGCAAAGGATGCACGAGGTCTATCTAGCTTGTGCTAGTTCCCGAAATGACGGCACCCGAGGTACGGCAGTGGCTCCAAGACCTCGCCCTGTAAAGCAGAACAGTGGCGGCGGCAGCGACGAATCGCAGGTGTCTGTGAATTACAGCGTTCGTCTCTGAATCTCCGAGAGGCAAGCCAAGGCGGCGACTCGGGAGAGCAAACGGGTGGACGTGTTCTCCTGTCCGAGGGCACACAGCCCAGGCGCAGAGGCACCTCGGTGGGCTGCAGGACTGCAGAGCAGACGCTGCCGGTCCCCGGAGACGCCAGCATCCGCGAGGAGTGTGCATACCGTCCGAACTATTTTATCCTCCTGAATAAAACAGGCATTTTTTTCTCCCTTTTCGCAAGGCAGCTTCTTGCACAGTAAAGACTCTACAAATATTTACACTCCAAGTAGCAGAGCTGTTTGAGATGCTATCAAGCTCTGCCAGTACTTCTATTACAAACTCTTATTTCTTGTTTATAACATGTACATAAAAAGGGGGAACAAACGCTGTGCCTTGGATCTCGGCGTATGATTTCGACCAGGGAGCAGTGCATCCCTCCTGCAGCAAGTTTGCTAAAGAAATGCTCCGGCGGGTGCGGGAGACAGATGGGGTGGGGGCGGACTGAGGGGGGCGAGGACCAAACACTGAAAACCAGTTAGCACACTCGATCCGTTTCTGAAATTTTTATTCAAATTAGATCTGAAACTGAGCTGTTACCCCTCAATTTAAAATTAAAAAAAAAAACTGCTAAGTTAGACGATTCAGTGGCCTGACGCTACGGCTGAGCAGCACCTTTGCTGACAGGGTGTTATCTAACGCACGGCTAACGAGCCTGAGAGAGTCACCAGCACTGAGTGACCGACAGGTGTAGAACCAAGGGGCACCTCTGAAATGCTCACCTTCAAAGACACAGAGTGACTCCCCGGGACCAGAAGGCTCAGCGGCGGCCTGGTGGTGATGGCCAAACCAGAGGGAATGAGCAACACGCACCGCACCTTCCCGCCCCCTCCGCCCACCTGACCAGCTCCCAGCACATAAAACTAACACGCCATTAACTCATTACACGGCCACAGGAAAGCACAGAGCACTGCTGTTGGGTGGCATCGCCATGATATATCGGTACGCAGACCTGGCAGTGTGGAAGGGGACAGTTACATCGTCACCCTATTCCAGTACAAAGCCTCATAAGAGTTAATGAGAACTTACGGGGGACACTTAGATCACGCAGGAAGAGCAAAGCTGGAAGGTGTGTACTGAATGTGGGAGAAGTTAGAAACTTACAAAGGAGAAAGGCACGTGTTGCTGGCAGAGCTCAGAGGCTATTAGTTTGTAATAATGAGGCACATACGAAACGTGACGCTGAGAAAACTGAACATAAATCAGCAACAGGAAGGCGACAGCTTGTCCGCAGCTAATCTTTGCTCCAGCTGAAACTGCTCAGCACTTCTGTCCTATTGATGGTTTTGTGGCCATTTTAAGGAACACTCGTGCTAAGTGGCTGTGTGGTGAGGGATGTTTAAAAGTTAGACTTCTGGAGAAATGAATTTAAAGCCTTCATGTGCTCAGGCTGACAATGACACTCAGAGCGAGTGGGACACTGCCTGAATCTACCACCTGCAAATCCGTCGGCCACTCGGTGTCTCAGCTGCACATCTTCAGAGAGGCGGCCCCGCATGAGTGTTCCACTTTGCTACCCATCTACCAGAAGCGCAGCAAGGATGCTAGCCCATCAGGGGTCCTCAGACCACTGCTGACTCTCGACTCACGTCAAGCAAGTGTGCAAACGCCAGTCATTCCTGAAGCCACTATGCTCACGACGTGAAGCTAGCATCTCCTCGTCGTGGGGCAGAGCCCCATCAGATGTCTTCTACGAACATTTACACGAACCTGTCCCATTGAACCAGTGGCACGTATCTGGCATTTTACGAATGTTGCTCAAACAGTTATGAATATTAACCTGCAACGTCCTCCCTAGTCCCACGGCCTGCAAAGGATTAAAACCACAACCTCAATGCCAGGTTATGGCAGCCAAAGTCAGCTCCTGTTACCAAACAGAGCTAGCAAAGCAAAAGCAACACACTTGACTTTGTATCAGACATAATAGCGCTTTCAAAGGCAATTACTCCTTTCAATCTCTGAAGTGGTCTGACTCATTGTTCTGATTAATTCCTGTCTTTAATCTATTTACAGATCAGGATTCTTTTCCAGCTAGTGCGATATGCATCTCCGCGGGGGCAGACAAACCACAGCGCAGCGCGATGGGTCTTATTTTTTTCTCTTGCTTAATCATTTTAAATTATTTCTGGATTTAGGTACTCGCCATAGGAGCCGAGGCTTCTGACCTCCCCCGTGCGCAC
>NW_011889167.1:560806-567427 GCF_000151845.1 Pteropus vampyrus | reverse complement strand
GTCCTCAGCTCTGGCTTAAACGGCAGGTACTAACTGCAAAGGTGGTTCAATGCAGCTTTGCTGGTCAGTGAGCCAGGAGGCGACCTACCTATCCATAGCTGGACCAGCTGATTGAATTCTGGAGACGTGCACTGGAATCTAACTCTGCAGCTGCAGAGATGGACACATGGAGTGGGCTGGATTGAAATGACCTTCAGGAGGCATTGCTGGAAGGATGGTGGTTCAGGAAAAATAGTTTTTGTGCTTATATGGACATTTACGTGCCTATTGCTGTGTTCAGTCTAATAGTCCTTGTGAGTAAAACTGACATTAGGACTGAATTGTATAATTGCTGGACTTTTTGTCAACAAAAGTTGACAACCACCAATCTAATGCCAACACGCAGCCCCATCATGGGGTACTATAAAAAGAAAAACTTTAGTCAACTTTGCAACCAGGAAAACACACCCGGGAGCAGGAACCAAAGATGCTTTTCTTGTAGACAAACAGGAGGCTGCTTATGTGGAGAAAAATGCCAGCCATGGTCCCTGATTGGTCTGTTTTTATGCAAATGAGGGATCCAAATTTGCAGAGTTTGATTGGTCCAAATAGCACTGTCCTGATTGGCTGTTTTGCAGCTGCTCTGATTGGTCCTCATAGATGCAAATGAAGTATGGCTGCTCAGCTCCAATTGGCTGGGCAGGTCAGCCCATTGGTTGAAATGGGTACCGCAGACCCTTTAAAAAGGTGGGCTCCACGAGGGTCCGCCCGGGTGGTGCTCGTGGGGCGCCTTGTCGGCGTGCAGTCAGCGAGGGCTCTGGGCTCAGGTAGCCAGGAGGAGGCCTCGGCAGGTATGTTCCTTCTTGGACTCAATGTTTTTTTGGAGTCAGCGTATTTAAAACGTGCCGTAAGTGTGTAGCAAAAGGTCTAGCGGATGAGGCGCGAAGGTTTCTAGCTCTGGCCCCTCTCCGCGCCCCTCCTTGAGGGCTGTCGCGGGACTCGGCACTCGGCACTCATGAAGGGCAGTAGCCTGACAGGCGACCTTTCAGAGCCTGGCAGGGGAGTGGCTGTGGTGACCATGCCCCCTCATTCTCGTTCGGCGCCGCGGGAATTTGTGCCCCTGCCCAGTCTGCAGGTGGGCGCTGCTCCCCACGGTGCGGCCGCCGTGCAAGGCCCGGTCCTCCGCGCTGGCAGGCGGGACCTGCTGCGAAGGCCTGAGCTCAGGGTCCCCCAGCTTCCTCAGCAGTGGCGCTGTCTCCCGGGAGCACGCCATCTCCTGGGCCACTGCATGATTTGGGCCACCTTGTCCTCCCTCATACTTTGTCAGGAAACTTCTTTGTAACAGGAATGGCTGGATTGGAAAAAAACTTGGGGTGATTTAGGTTTTAAAAGAGGAGTGGCAAGGATAGGTAGACCTCACTTCTGTAAATAAAAATAATGTGCCTTCTTCCTTCAGAATTAAATTGCAGTAAATTTGGGCTCCTTAAAGTCTCTACTTAGCAAAGGAGAAAAACAGCATAGGTGCGGTAAGATTGTTTATGGTCGTTTCCTCGTTATTAGTAGCTGTAAATAATCTTTTTGCTTGCAATCTGGGGACATGTTGCCAACCCCCTCGAGTGTGGCAAAATGTTTTATTGGGCAGAACACAGTTCTGGAAGGAACTGGGAAGACTCCAGGCAGATAGTGCATGTGCCTTGCACCCAGCAGGTGTAGTTACTGCCATGGCACATCCATCCCAGAAGCACCTCTTCTCTCAATAGTTTCAGGGTGAGGTCTCCTAGGGCACTTCCCTTCCAATACATACACATCTACCTTGTCTAATGAGAAGGGAAGAGCATTTTCATCAAGGGCGGGAGCTGGCCCTGCAGCAAAATGACAGGGGAAGACGGGAAAGAAGCTTCTTTGCATTAGAGAGGAATCTAAACCTGAACTCTCACCGCCTGGCCAAGTAATTAGTCATCTCCAAATTCGAGATTGCCTTGCCTGTGCTGCTGAAGGCTGATTAGTGCTGAAAGGGATTTAATGGACTTTCGAATCTGTGGTTGCAGCGGAATCGGAGCAGGGGGTGGGAGCATCTGAAATTTGTAGGAGCGATGATGAACATTTGGTGTGAGCCACAGTTTCACAGTCAGAACAGGTAAGAGGTATATAAAATCATGTGTTTAGAGAGAGATGCATCATTTTATTTCCTTCCTTTGCTCAAAATGTAAAGCATAATGTGAGTCAACTAAAAACCTGATATTTACCAAAAGTTGATACACAAGAGCAGGTTTAAATAAAATCCCCATCCAGTTTCTGGGCCGGAAGCCCAGGAAATTAAAAAAAAAAAAAAATTAAAAGCACATGTGGGTCTTCTCAATGTGAATGCCGGATGGAGTTTTTATTGAATTTGGCCTCAACCGATTGTAGCTTTATAAGCATTTCTGCAATTAAGTTTCAGCAGCCATTTAGATGGCAAGTTTTTTTTTTTTCAGGGTATTGTAACTAAGAATAATAACTTCCTTTTTATATGGCAGCTTTTATATCAAAGCACTTTAAAGTGTGACATCATCTTCCCATTATTAAGACACCCTCTCTGTGAAGGAATATAGAAGCTATTTCATGCCTCCGACACCACATAACAGTTATTTGTTTGCCCATTTATTTGTAGCTAAAGGAAAGGAAGAAAAATATCTGCTAAACCCACAGACTGACATTCTTAGGTAAAAGCATAACTTGGAATGCAGCCAAGTTACTAAGTTAAAAGTATCTATTTCTATAAGAAGTGGCGTGCAGTCCTTCCGTTCACATGGGTGGGAAGCCGGGTGCTGCGGACATCGCCATGTTCCTGTCCCACAGCCCTAGCTCACGTCTGGCTGTGGAGTTTACAGAATCCTCATTTCCAGTGCTGGGGGCAAGGTGACAGGGGTCCTGATAGGTGTTTTGACTCAGACTAAAGAGGCGTAGTACGTTCCAGCATCCAAATCAGATTGTCCATGCAATGTCCTTGCTCGAGCAAGTTCTGTCCTTTCCTGAGAGTGGGTCCAACTGCAGGGTTCTGGAAAGGCCAGGCCTGGCTCAGGCCGCGGACCAGCTGTGACTCCGGTGTCTCCTCGTTCGTTTCCACTCGGGACGTTGGCTGAACTTCCTGTCTATACCGGCTCTGTTGTCATCCTTGTTACTACTTTCCAGGACACGTACTTATGTGGCATTTTTTTAACTGTTTTTTTATAACCAGAAAAGTGATCCCCTGTGTTTGGAAGCTTTCTCTTCCAAGATTGCACAGCTGTAGGATCCAGGCTTGGCCTCGAATCCAGGGGTCTCATGCCAGAATCTCTGCTCCATGCGCATCCCTGTGTGTTTAAGCGTCTTTGTTACCCCTCTACTCCAGCACTTCTCAAACCTGAACATATGTGCCGCTGGGGGTCTGGTGAGGGCGCAGACTGCATCAGCAGGTGTGGGAGGCCCGAGACTCTGCCCTTCTCCTGGGCTCCCTGGGGACCCGGTGCTGCTGCACAGCCAGGCTGGAAAGCCTGCACGTGGTCCACACCTGTGCTAACGTGAGCCAGGTGAGACGTCCTAGATTTTAGGGATGTAAGTTAATGGAAGTTAAAAACAACATTGGAATTACTTAAATAGCTATGAAATCGTAGAAGTCAACTTAGAATCATTTCTTCTAGGTTCACAGTGAGTAGCCCAGAGTGCATCTCGCTGGACTTGATGTCCTGGACAGAAGAGATGAAGGCACGGAAAGGTCACGTAACTTTCCCGGGTCACGGGTGGCAGAGCTGAGACAGCAGCCACCTGGCACCTGTCTTCTCCTTTGACCAGAAACTGATGGCTCCTCCCAGCCAGTTTCTGAATGTAGATGTCGCGGAGAGCTGAGATGGCAGCAGACGGACAAGGTGGCGAGTCGGAGGGAAAGGTGTGCACAGGTGCTCTCAGCGGTTCCCTTCGGCAGGCGTGGGGCTGTGGGGACCCGCGGAGGAAGCGAGGCTGTGTGAAGTCCCCAGCCCTGAGTCGGAAGCCAGTGGGCCCGCATGCTAAGTGACTTCACGTGAGGGCCTGCCCACCGATGCTGGCAATGCAGGCTTCCAGTTCAGTGACGACTTATGTGCTTCTTTCGTCCATAGTAATGGCGTCACAGGGCAATTGAGAGTGAAAACAAAAACTATGAATCGAGGATGGCTGGTAGCAGCTGAAAAAGTATCTTAGATGAAGTGTAAGGAATGACGGTTACGACTGTCAGCTCGGGCTGCTAGACAGGGCGGCTTCCATGACAGGCGTTGGTTTCTCACACTCTGGAGGCTGGAAGTCGGAGGGCAGGGGCCTGGGTTTTGGTGAAGGCCCGGCCCGCCTCCTGGTTCACAGATGGGTCTTCTGGCACCCTCACGGGGCACAGAGCAGAGAGAGCAAGCACTAGCACTCTGGGCTCGTCTTTCAAGATCACATGTCCCACCACGTTGGGAGTTACAATTTCAACATACGAATTTCAGGGGGACACAAACATTCAGTCTAAAAGAATGATACAAAGTTGAGGTAAAATACGTGCTAGACCGAAAACATTGCGTAGAAAACTGAGATGGACAAGGAGAAGTTCAGGAGTTCATTTGGTTTAGTCGTCATCATCGGGCCATAACGAGCCACTAGGCAGCATGGCAGATAGTATTTGACAGCAGTGACGGGCATCTGTGCCAAATGGGTCTTTTAAGCTTTGAAAAAGTCAGCGTAAGGAACTGTTTCACATTCCAGCCAGTTTTCTCCGTTGAAATGCTGCTGCTTTAACAGTGTGACGTTGCATCGGTACGAGAAGTCAGGTACAGAATAACACGAAGTCATGAATTGCGTCATAATGTGGAACATCTCACCGTGGCCATGTCTCCACGGTTGCTAACGACCGGGTATGTTGGAAAAGGTGATTTCCAGACCCCGTCACAACAGCCGGAACACAGGGCCCGTCCCTCTCTCCCAGGGTTGCAGGGAAAGCAGCCAATTCTAAGGTCCTAGTGGCCATCGGCCGACCTCTTGTGGCCCAGCACACAGCACACATTCACCTCATCAGATGAACATGAGGCAAGTGTAAGTTTTCTAGTTATTTTTGATTATATGCCATTCATTTTGATGGCTTAGCTTTGATTTTTTTTGTTAACAATGATTAAAGGAAAAGAGATTTTTCTCTTCAGAACAGTATTATGCCAGATGCCTAGATAACTGAGACCTTTAGTGGTTCTGAAGTTTCGCTGCGTATTAGAATCACCTGGGGGACTTAAGCTATCTAGGTGCCCAGCTCCCCCTCCGTGGGTTAGTTAGGGATCTCTGGGGCACCAGTGTTTTAACTGCCGTGTGATTCATCAGCAGTTAAGTCTGAGATGCGTCGTCCGTTGAATTGTGTCCTCCCAAAACATGTCGAAGTTGTAACCCCCAAGGTACCTGTGGAAATAGGGTCTTTGCAGATCTAAATAATTAAAGTAAGGTGAGGTCCTACAAATTAGGGTGGGCCGAAATCCATTGCTACTGTCCTTTTACGAGGAGGGCAATTGGACATGGACATCCAGAGAGAAGAGGGAGCCCTGTGAAGACACGTGGACAGACAGACATGGAGGAAAGATGGCCGTCGGGGGAGGAGGCTGGGGTTGGCGTTGCACACCTGCAAGCCAGGAATCCCCAGGGACTGCCAGAAGCCACCGGGAGTGAGGAGACAGGGGTGGAACAGCTCTGAGCCCCTCAGAAGGAAATGACCCTGTGGACACCTTGATTTTAGACATCTGGCCCCAGAACCATGAGAGAAAAAACGAGTGTTTTAAGCTACTGACTTTGTAGTAATTTGTTACTGCTGCCCCAGCAAATGCTTCTTAGTTGTTCCAAGGTCAAGGCTGGCTTTCAGTGTGTGATCTCTCTTTTTTTGTCTCATTTGGCCATTAGTTGACTGGATGGGCAGGTACTAAATTAGTAGCCATTTGGGCCAACTGTGACGGAGTAAATATTCTGCCCCTTGCCATCCTGCTTCGTGCGCATATGTCATTGAGCAAGACAGAAAAATGCAGAATACATTCTGGTGAAACACTTCTTTCTGTCAGTGTAGTTTTAGGAGTTAGACGTTGCCACATTGCTTACACACTTTTATTCACAGACCCTGAGTGAGGCGTGTCGCTCCAGTGTATTCTCTCTTCACCAAGTTCAAGGGCTGCAGGGCACAGTCAGTATACCCAAAACGTGTTTGAAGTTCAAAACAATGACCGATGGCTTCCAGCTTCCTTTCTTGAATCTTTTGGCCAAGATGATAACGTTTCCAAATACGTTTTTACATTGACTACCTTTCCATTCTTTCTTCAGTAATTATGAAATGACCCTACCGTACAAACTGGTTTAAAGATGGGATTAGAAGAGACTCGAGGTGACTTTTGATCACCTTCAAACCATTAATCACGGTTATCACAGTCACCGGGATGACTCGGAGATGGGTGCAGACAGCTTAGAAATCAAAGCTGACACCGCCACCCTCTCCCCAGCCAGCCATTCGAGATGACCACTTAAGTAACTAAGTGCGACGCCAATTAACAAGGTGGCGCTCTGGTGACAGCGTGAATGTGCGTGAGACTTCAGGGTAGGTCTAGAAGTTTGTAAACTGCAGTCCCTAACACGGTTGTCATGTGACCGATACCC
>NW_011889167.1:554358-559867 GCF_000151845.1 Pteropus vampyrus | reverse complement strand
CGGCCACCGCAAGCCGTGATCATCCCGGGACGGCGCTCTGCCTCTGCACGGGCGTCCGGTGTCCTGCATTTCTGTGTGAGTTTTGGGGCAACAGTTGAAAGCATTCAGTCTAATAGTTTATTTGAGGTGTATCACACAAGCAGTGCTTTCGTTTTTTAGCTTATTCTAAATTTTGACTTGGTGAAATCGATTTTTTTTCCTGTATGAAATAGGTAAGCACAGCGTCCCTGAGTATATTTCATAGTTTCCCCTTGTCAGTGTCCTTCCTTTGATTCATGCTGTAAATTTGCTATTGGAAACTACTCACAGTCTGTATTCGGGATCCCAAAGTGATCTAAGAAGCTGCGGGCAATTAACGTCCACTAGAGAACAGTGTGATCTCACACGCGCTCACGCCCTCTCTCTCCTGCACACACGCGTGCGTTTGGTGGTTTTCTTAATTAGAGCACCCATTCATTTTGGTGTCTTTTCCTTGGGGAGCAGCTTCCACACTGCACGTTTGCAGAGCGACGGCAGGGCTCTCAGACGGATGGCTTGGGGACTCGCCGATAACCCTCTAAAGCTAAATCTCCTCCGCAACTGCTCATCTGCTTCGCCCACCACCTTTGAGAGGGCTCTTGCATTGAAATTCAGGTCATTAACTTTGAGGGAGAGGTGGCAGCTTCGCAGAGCCGGCGTGTGTTGCACAAAGCAGCCCGGGGCTACGCAGTCGTCTGGGTTTGAGCACTCCCGGTGCTGCTGCGGTGGAGAGCACCCTAGGTCCAGAGAGCACCCCAGGTCCGCTTGCACCGGGCGTGCTGCCCCCGCTTCCCCGGCACACGCGTGTGTCCTGTAAGCCTCGTTCCCGGTGATCAGAGCCCCTCGGAACAGGAGCAGCCTCCGTAAACGTGCACGGCTCACTGGAGGCTGAGCTGGAACGAGGAAGGCGTAGTCGGAGACCTGGCTTCCCTGAGCCCCGCCGTGCAAAAGCAAAGCCCCATTTCCAGAAGGAAAGTGGAGGCTGCCTGTGTGTGGAATGCAGGCTGGTAATACGAGAACACTTTCGATTTAGAGGCGTTTCTGTTACAGTCCGTGTACCCTTTATCTCCGCCCAGAGAACAGACTCGTAAACGTGAATGCCTGCTTTAAAGCCCTGTTTCTCTGACGTATCTTTTTTCTACTTGGATAGCAGTGTTCACGTGCCATGGCAGTGTTCATGCGCCACGGTGGCAGTAAGAAGCATGTATTGCTCTGTGTAGCTCATCTGTTTGCTTACAGGACTCGTGGGAAGGTAGTGGGCGACTTCTAAAATGGTTTCTGGTTCGTGGTAGAACATTTCATCCTGGAAACCAGAAATCCACTTGGTCCAACTGCCCTCATCTTGAGCAAATAGATGGGCCGAGGGCAGAATGTGGGTCGCGGCATCGGGGCTGTGTGGGTCAGGAAGTGTTCCGGACGTTAACTCTGGGAGATGGGGACTCTGTCGCCTCCCTGGTGTCCACTCACTCCACGGAACCGAGAGCCCACAGACGGGGCGGGGGGGGCTCCCGTCTCTTTCCGGGTCCGTCTTTGGCTGGTGCGACCAGAGGCACTCGCGCGTGTGAGCAGGGCACCTCGGCCACCTCCGCCGGCCGCAGGGCTGAGCTACCTAGAGCAGAGGTCCAGGGAGCCCCACACATTTTGATGGAACACAGAATGCGTTGGCCGAGAATTTCCCCATTTCTCCATTTAACATTCTTATAATCCACCCGTGTGTCTGTCTGTCTGTCTGTCTCTCTCATTTGAAGCAAATCGTAGCTGACTTACAGCAGATTCATTTCAGTCTGTCACCTCTTTGTCACCCCGGCCCCCCACTTTCAGGTCAACACGTTTGCCACTGCCTATGACGTTATAGATTCCTCCATGTTACGTTCCACTGTTTTTCATTAGGACGCCATCAGAGTTGGAACACTTTGCAGATGAAACTGTGGGTAGATGACAAACCAACAGGACCGTGTGTCTGTCACGGAAGTGACAAACCCAGAGCCAGCACTGGCTTCAGGCACAGCCGGGGGCCTCGCAGCTGCAGCTCTGCCCGCAGGAGCCCTCCACCCCCCCACCCCACCAGTTCTAGCGAAGTGCAGGCTGACGATGCCCCGTGGCACTCACCGGCCTCGCTTCCTTGCTGTCCTGGAGCCTGCCCCCGGACCCAGCAGAGACGGCGCTGTGCTTGGCAGGCTTCAGTCACGTCCCCCGCGTGCGAGTCGGCCTGGAGGCCACTGTTCCCCTGCACGTGCCGGTACTGCTGGGAAAGTGAGGGCCCGGAGCCAGGTGAGGAGTTGAGGCTGGGCCGGAGGTCCCTGCAGGCGTCCATCAGCAGCCAAGCCCCCCACGTGTTGTCCTCCTGTTCCCCCAAAACAGCTTGTTGCTAGGCCCTCCATGGTTCTGTCGGCCACTGCACAGCAGTGGGGGTCTGTGCCGCGCTGGAGTCGTGGGTCGGGGAGCTGGAGCGCCCTTCCCAGCGGCCCGCAGCCAGCCTCGTCGGACACGCAGGACACCTTTCTACCAGCTCTTAGCCCCAGACCTGCTGTTGAAACCAGGTCTCGATCCCGAAGGTGGTTGTCTCTGGAGAGACTGGGCCTCTGTCGGGGTGAAGGCTGAGTGTGGCTCAGCGGCTCGGTTCTCTGAGCTGTTTATGCGTCCGGCAGAGGCCGAGCATACGGTGGATGCTGCACAGCATGGGTGGGGAGCTAATTGTTCCACAGATGTGGCTTCCCATTGGCATCTAGCCCTTGCGACCCCAGCCACGACTCAGGGCAGCGATCCCCACGGACCGGTCCACGGCTGTCAGAGGCTGCCTCCGCTACACAGCAGAGTCCCAGCAGGTGCTGACACCTCTTCACTTAGGAGAGTCCCTGAAGTCCACCTGCACCCGCTCCCTACGAGTCGTGACCCCAGGGAGACTGGACGCGCAGCCGCAGCACAGAACCCTATGCCAGGCTCTTACTGGACACATGAATGAATAAAACACAGGCCCTGTCCAGAGGGTCCTCTGGACCCTCGCTCCTCAAGCTGGCCAAGGATCAGCGGCACTTGGCACCCGGGCACCCCTCAGGGGTGTACGACTTTGCCCGCCCGCCCCCGCCCCCCGCCCCCACAGCTTCCATGCCTGAGATCAGAGCGGGTCGCAGTGGCAGAGACGCCCGACCTCTGTGCCCAGGTTCCCTCGGCACTGTGGGGTCGGCCTGGTCACCTCTGTGAGCGTCCCCCAGATCGAGGCATGAGAGTGACGAGTGTCGGGGTGCGGTGGCCCCGACAGTGCGTGTTTCTGCGGAGTGACCATTGTCGCTGTCATGGCATTCCCAGGCCTGTGCAGGGACGGGGAGCCCTCCACCCCCAAGCGCATCCTCCTCTTCCTGGCTCCGAGTCCTTTGTCGCGAGGTCACTTTGCTCATCCAGCAGGGATCATGTTCATTCGGTATGTTTTTGGTAATGATTTGGTATTTTTTTGTTTTGCTTTTCACGCAGCATACCTGGCAAGAGCTTGTACTGCCATCGTTTTTGTTTGGGGACACCGGGTGGGTTCTGTGGCCTGTTCTCTGCGCCCTCGCAGACCACACGGCAGCCCGAGCCGCCTCAGCTTTCCTTTCCCGAAGGCACGCGTCACTCAGCCTCGTCGTAGTTAGCGGTGCTCGCTCGCGGTGCGCACGCTGGGCTGAGCGAGGAGGCAGAGCGAGGGGGCGGCCTCTGACGGCGCTGTCCGTGATCGCTCAGTGCAAACCCCGGCCCAGGGGACATAGTCCAGCCTTCTTCATCCCGCCGGCCACAGCCCCCGCCCGCCTGGATGAGCCGGGCCACTAATTCCTGTCTCATGTCCATGGACGTCACATGTGAGCTTTTTAATATAATTGCTAAATTTGTGAAGTTTTCATAGCTGTTGCTTTTGTGAGTTTGCATAATTGGCATTAGTTTGGGAAACATAAAACAAAACTATACCACACCTTTTATAGCCTACTTTTGGCGTTAGAAAGAATTTTAATATTCTGGAAGCCTCAAAAAATGGAAGGGCCTCTGGCCCTCTGTTGTAAAATCTTTAAAATTATTTCTTTTTATTGAACATTTCCAGATGCTTCCTCGCTCTAAACCCTCATAGCACATTCTGAACTTGACGCTGCATATTCATTATTGTCTGCCTCGAATTGGAGCCATGTGTGAAAGCCCTAGTAAATTTTTTAGTTCAGGGACTGCTTATACCTTGCCTACACGGTATTTATGATTTTTATGGTGAGCTTGTTTCAGCCTTCCGATGCTGTCGCAGTCACCTGGCAGACAGGGCCTGTGTTTTATTCATTCACGTGTCCAGTAAGAGCCTGGCATAGGGTTCCGTGCATGAAGTAGGTACAAAGGTCGTATCTGTTGAAACGTCACCAATCGGTCTGTGTTTGAATGAGAAATGTCTGCACCGTGAGTCTCCATAGTCCAGGCTGCACTGGTGATGAAACGCACGTTTGACCCTAGGGCCGCCCCTCTGAAGCGGCCTCCGCCACACCCCGTCCCATGGGGCTGACCACGTTCTCTTCGGGTCATCTCATGTGGCCCTCACTGCCCCGCGTGCAGGCTTCTGCCGTGCCGAGCTTTGGTGCGGGCCCTTCGAAAGACGAGCACTGTGTTTTTGTTCTTTTCGTTTTCTCTCCTCAGTACCTAGATCATAAATTTCGGTCTGTAATTATTTTTCATACTAAAATGGAACAAAGTATTGTATGTAAGACAATTCCTGTCAAGGAAGGATGGATTCTGGTGTCAGGGTCAACTGTCATCACAGTAACGCTTTGTAACAAATCGCCCCAACACTCAGTGGCTTAGCAGGGCTCCCCAATCCCCCGGGCCACAGACTGCTACTGGTCCGTGGCCTGTTAGAACCCGGCTACACCGCAGGAGGTGAGCGGCCGGCCAGCGAGCGAGGCTTCACCTGTTTCTGCGGCCGCTCCCCAGCGCCAGCATCACCGCCTCAGCTCCACCTCAGATCGTCAGGCCTTCGATGCTCACAAGAGCACCGGTCCTCGGTACTGAAAAGGTTAGGGACCGTTGACTTAGTAACAATGATTTATTCATCTGTGGTTTGACCTCGCTGTGCTTGGCTGGACACCTGTGCTCCCTGTCGTGGGTCTGGCTAGACCTGGCTCCTCACTTCAGACCGTGCCGTGTGTGTTGACTCTGGGGACAAAGACACAGCAGTTACCCAGGGAAAGTGTTCTCGCGGTGGTGGCAGAAGCACAGGGGAGCAAGCCCCACTGCGTAAACACATTGCAGGCCTTTGCTGCCCTCATGGTGCTGACATCAAGTTGGAAAAAGAAAGCCAAGTGGCTAGGCCCAAAGGCCTGTGGTCGGAGGGTGGGATCATGCACTGAGTCCGCGAGGAGAACTCAAAACTTGGGGCAAAGGGCGTCCATCCAGGCAGCGGGAGGAGTGCCGCCAACTGTTCAGTCTGCCACGTCAGGCAGCAGAGACGCCTAGAGGGAGACACAGCAGCCCTGGAGCTGGATGGTTTAAT
>NW_011889167.1:552284-554308 GCF_000151845.1 Pteropus vampyrus | reverse complement strand
CATAAATTTCGGTCTGTAATTATTTTTCATACTAAAATGGAACAAAGTATTGTATGTAAGACAATTCCTGTCAAGGAAGGATGGATTCTGGTGTCAGGGTCAACTGTCATCACAGTAACGCTTTGTAACAAATCGCCCCAACACTCAGTGGCTTAGCAGGGCTCCCCAGTCCCCCGGGCCACAGACTGCTACTGGTCCGTGGCCTGTTAGAACCCGGCTACACCGCAGGAGGTGAGCTGCCGGCCAGCGAGCGAGGCTTCACCTGTTTCTGCGGCCGCTCCCCAGCGCCAGCATCACCGCCTCAGCTCCACCTCAGATCGTCAGGCCTTCGATGCTCACAAGAGCACCGGTCCTCGGTACTGAAAAGGTTAGGGACCGTTGACTTAGTAACAATGATTTATTCATCTGTGGTTTGACCTCGCTGTGCTTGGCTGGACACCTGTGCTCCCTGTCGTGGGTCTGGCTAGACCTGGCTCCTCACTTCAGACCGTGCCGTGTGTGTTGACTCTGGGGACAAAGACACAGCAGTTACCCAGGGAAAGTGTTCTCGCGGTGGTGGCAGAAGCACAGGGGAGCAAGCCCCACTGCGTAAACACATTGCAGGCCTTTGCTGCCCTCATGGTGCTGACATCAAGTTGGAAAAAGAAAGCCAAGTGGCTAGGCCCAAAGGCCTGTGGTCGGAGGGTGGGATCATGCACTGAGTCCGCGAGGAGAACTCAAAACTTGGGGCAAAGGGCGTCCATCCAGGCAGCGGGAGGAGTGCCGCCAACTGTTCAGTCTGCCACGTCAGGCAGCAGAGACGCCTAGAGGGAGACACAGCAGCCCTGGAGCTGGATGGTTTAATGTAGCCACCACTTCTCTGGGACTTGCTGTGGTCCTCGTCCCAGACACCGAAGGGCATGTCTGTGTGTTTGAAGATCTGAGTTGACGTCTTTTCAAGTATGAGCCGTGTGCACCTGTGGGTACCAAGAGCTCGCTGTGCTCTGCGCACTTGGTGAACCTGAGCTTGGTTCCCTTTGTGACGGGTCGTCCTCACGCCGGCCCTGGTTTTGCGCCCTCCCACCCCGTGCAGGTGCAGTCTCCTCCTCAGCGATTACTGACGCGGCCCACTGTTCAGAGGGGCGGTGCCGGCTGATGGCCTTTGTCACACCTGAGGCAGACTCCACGAACAGCGAAGGGCGCTTGCTTTTTCCTTTTTTCTGAATTTGTAAATGAGTGTGATTTTAATACACATTTATGCAGTAGTTTGAAGTTTAATATTTTGCACCTGGGGGAGAAACAAGGAATGACAGCAGATGTGAAGAAGCCAGTGGTTTGAGACGTGAAGTGACAGTAGTCTTTAAAAGACTACTGGCCTCGGGAAAGTCACTGCACAGTTATTTTGAGAACGTATTTCTGTAACTCCTTGCAGAAACGATGTTACAAAATTTAAATTCATGCACATTAACCTAAAAATATCTGCGTTTACCGCTTATGGGGGGTGGGGATCCAAACAGTTCCCACCACGCCTTCCCCATGGGAGGATCCGGAATATGTTTAGATTAAACCCCATTGATAAGAACCCAAAATACCAAGGAGAGGGACTATTAAGTGTAAAGCGCTGAGGTTTAAATGGCGCTTCCCTCTGAGAAAGCCCCAAACCAGTAATTTCCCATTCTGCATTCCACGGAAGGGGCTGTCAGCTCGAGCAGCACTTTAATCGTAAGGAAACGGGCGTCTCTGTTTCGACAGTAAATTTAAATGCGTGACCTCTCACGGCGGTTAGTGAGAACGCTTGGGGCGGTGCCCACTGGCGTGCACCATCATGTCAAGGTCTCCGCGTGACGGCACAGGCTGAAGGTTCCATGGCTCCAATTTCCAGAATGCTTTTGTAAGATGTGAGAAAAAGTGGCTCTGTGGAGCCCTCCAGCTCTTAGCGTCCACAGAGAAGTGGCCCCGTCAGAGTGAAGCGGCCACTGGAAACGACAGGTGATTCCCATGGAAGGATCTTACTGCTGAGCCCTACGCACGTGCGCACTGGTGAC
>NW_011889167.1:543320-551169 GCF_000151845.1 Pteropus vampyrus | reverse complement strand
CCATCATGTAAAGGTCTCCGCGTGACGGCACAGGCCGAAGGTTCCATGGCTCCAATTTCCAGAATGCTTTTGTAAGATGTGAGAAAAAGTGGCTCCGCGGAGCCCTCCAGCTCTTAGTGTCCACAGAGAAGTGGCCCCGTCAGAGTGAAGCGGCCACTGGAAACGACAGGTGATTCCCATGGAAGGATCTCACTGCTGAGCCCTACGCACGTGCGCACTGGTGACGGTCCTGGGTTGCGAGAGCGGCCGCAGGTCCTGTCGGTGTGGGCACACCGCCCGAGCGCCCCACGGTGACAACCCCGCAGCACGTTTCCGCGGGCACGCTGTCCCAGCAGCCCCTGGAGCCGCGCCGGCCTGGCCTGTGCTGCGCCGAGGTAATTTTCCAGGTCATCAGCTCTATTTCCCAACGCCCGACAGACCCCGGTGTTCCCCGTGAAGATGGCGGCCCATCTACCGATCGTTATCGTCACGACGTCAGCTTCCTCCTCCGCTCGTATCAAGCTCCGAAGCAGGCCTTGTCTGTCGCTCTGCGTCTCACCCACTGGTCCTCACCAAGCCAGGCTGACGTCATTCGATAAGTAAATCAAAAACGGGATGGCTTCCCTCTGGGGAGGCGGCCGCGGCGAAACGGTGAGTCCTGGTCTCATAAAGCCACACGCTTACAAACCTCACGATCGCGTATCAAAACCTAAATGTGAAAGTAAGTGAAATCACGCATCAGTGTTCTGTGGGGCAGTGGACACACACGCGTGGCCCTGCTGAGCCCAGTTCTCCGAGCGGTGCCCTGGGTGGGGTGGGCCCCTGAGCGATGGCCCGCCTTCCTGCCCAGCCCCCAGGCCTGGTCACACAGGGTGCCGTTCGGCAGGCCCTCCGCCGTCACAGGCTTTCCAGGGCACCGTTCTCGTCGCGCCTCCGTGGCTCCTGCCTGTCAAGAGGCTCTCCTCGTCCCTGTCTCGTCACAGCACAGTACCTCCCGCCATCACAGCGACCGGCCGTGAAGCGCAGCCTTCGGGAACGTCAGCGTGAAGGGGCGTCTTTTCCCAAGGCTCAGCTAATCTAATTAATTATTTAATTCATCTCAACTAGTTAGTTATGTCACGTATTTGTTCTGTCAACACGAATCTGGGCTGAGTCGATTAACTTGTATACTTCTGGACCCGGACCCCCGGCGCGTCTCCTCCTGGTGGGGTGGTGCTTGCGCCCAAGGACACCCGTGTGCCGCTGGTTCCAGCCACTACTCTGCACCTGGATCGCCATCTTAAATCAGAGTATCTCGTCTTCACTCTGCGGACATCATGCTTCTCCCTGCTCGCGTCCACCCTATGTGGTCAGGACCCTTTCTGTTGCAAGTAATAGAAAACACAGTCAAACTAGCTCCAGGTCAAAAAAAGAAAGAAAAAGGAACACCTTTATTCGTGACGTAGTGGGGGCCTCAGAGTGCCGAGCTTTGACTCACTGTCACCTCCGGGAACAGTCACGGCCGCCTGGGTCGAGGAAGCGTTGGTTGGAATTGTGCATCGTTCCTATTTCTGCGGGTTCCGATGGTCAACTCGTCAGCACGCTCATCTGGTCCGGCATGTGGGGGCTGTAGGCCAGGTGGCTCTGACTGCCCCGGAAGGCACGGGGAAACTGCTGGCTCGCCGGGAGGGAGGGAGGGAGGGTCGTCACGGGGCCCCAGTAGGGTGCTTTATCCACTCAGCAACTTGAGGCCGCTGGCGTGATCTTGACTGTAAAAATTAAACCGAAAATACACGTGGCCCAGCACGAAGCTGGTCTTTTCAGGTCCGCGGTTACTCTGTCACCAGTTCTCTGTCTGAGCATCGTCGGGTTCTGGCTCTTAATTAAAACGGTAGGGACGTTCTGTGTGTTTCTTTTTACCAAAGTGGATTTTACGCTTAAGCATCACGTTTCACATGTGAAATTTCATAACGTGTATCGTGCTTCTTACCCAGTTCTCAAGTCATTGAGAACCGTCATCTGAAACGTGTCCTCTATTCTTATACAAAAGCATTTTTCTGTATTAGAAGATGAGTGCTTATTTATTCAGGATCCCATAATAGGAGGCATTTAAAAAGCCTTTTAAACAGCCCGTGGACGGAAGACCGGAATTCCCCTGGGCTTTGTAAGTTTGACGAGTACAGGTAATAACTTTATTCCCTTTGAATATAATTGCGATTGAACCTCATGCAATGCCAGTGTTCAACTGTTTCTGACTGACCGAAGTGACAATTTCATATGGTTCAAACTATTAATCCATGAGTTCAATTTATGCCAAATTCTGCAAATCGACTTCGTAAGTACGGAATTCAGCGTCATTCTTGGTCTGGGTCTAAAGCGGTGCAGGAGAAGCCCCGGCAGGTTGACTCGCTTGTTTTCACAGCTACTAAGAACAATGGTGCCATCTACTCAGGTACAACTACAAGTGGACAAAGGGCCATTTCCAGTGCACCGTCGCCATGGGCATGAGGTCTGCCAGGGAGCAGAGGCCATGCCGGTTTGTTCCCTCAACACCTGATACCGAACCTGGAACAAGACAGGCCGTGAATGCAGTGATGTTCACGGAGCGATAACAAACGTGTGCGTTTGAATGATGCACTTGGAAGTAATTCTCGTGATTAAAAAAAGTGTGCCTTAAGTATATGGAAAGTTAAATTAGTTAGATACTTGCCATTTCACCGATGGCTTTGGCCAACCAAGTGTGAGATAACGCACCAGAGATGGAATGCCGGGAGCGAGGACCGTCACGGAATGTCGAGGCCGATGACGGCTGGTGGCGTCTGCTCCTCCGAGCGGAAGGGCGAGGGGGCCGAGGAGTTCACTCGAGAGATCACAGCGGGAAGGGAGGGCCGGACCCTGGAGTGGGGAGCCCCACTGCGGAGCACCTGCATTTTAGTTAAGAGAAGGGCGGAAAGCGGCTTAGACTGGGCTCCGCAGTGAGCAGCCAGCCTTCGCCGGCCTCCCTGGGCTGAGTGCCCGCTCCGCGCCACTGGACACACGGCAAGCTCACTCACCGTTTGCCGTAAAGATGGCGGTTTCCATGAGCGCGGCGTTCCCAGCTGTGACAGAGCGGCTGTGTGCATGGTGGCCACACGGTGCCGCCAGAAGCCCTGGGGGCAGAGACCACGCGAAGGCACTGGTGGTCATGCTGCCTGCTGTGCCGAGAGGCGCGGCCCTTTGTCTCTGACCCCGAGGCTGTGTCCCAGTCCGTGTCTGTGCCCCGCAGTGGGGCCACACTGGGCGCAAGCAGCGTGACAGTCAGACCCCAGATCCGACTCTTGTGAACCCTACGGCAGTTCGCGGGAAATCACAGAAAGATAGGGTTCTGCCTCTAGTAGAGTTCAAGCTGGAGACGTGCCCGAGTGCAGACACGTTAGCTTTTAGTGTGATTTTTAACGAGGAAGAACATATGAGAATATTATTAACGTTTGGTTACCATCTGTGAAGAGGCACAGAAATATCATTGGATTACTTCCACAGGGATAATAATATATTGTTTTTAGGAAAAAAAGCATTTCTGTTCTATGTGAGTGGATTTTCATCTTGAATTTACAATGTGGAAATACAAATAAACACTTTAGCTTTGTTGCATGCCACTGGGGACTCCTCTATTTTGCCTAAGTATCTGTATCATAAATACATTTTTCTGAGATTTTCTGATTCCTATAGCTTTTGTTTATAACACATTAAATACAGACATCTGAGGACTTTTATTAACGTGAATGATTGGAGATTATGATACTGTATTTCTTTTGAAGGCGGTCCGTTTTAATAACCTGTGTTGAACTCTCGAAAATTCCGACTCCAACTGCGAGGGAGGGGTATTTTCTTCAGGTCACGGCAGCAGGACAAGCCCTGAAGGGGGTGTCTCCAAACCTGGGGTGGGAGGGCTGTTTCAGGGGAGGGCCAGCAGGAGCTCTCTGCGATTCAGCGGCCTTGGGCGGGGTGTGGTTGCCCGCGGGACGGAATTGGGGCAGCTAGTCCGTGGCGGCGTGGCCCCTGCCAGCCCTCCGAACCCTGCTTCTGGCGTTTTTGACTCAAGGGATTTTGAAAGAGGCAGTTCGCTCATGAATGTAAAATAACAATCCCTGAACTAATTTTTCCCCAAATATTTGCATCTGTTTAAGGTTCTTTTGAAGGTTGACTAAAGGACCAATGTAATTTTCCTCAAATATATTCTTT
This sequence comes from Pteropus vampyrus, assembly GCF_000151845.1. Classification (NCBI taxonomy): domain Eukaryota; kingdom Metazoa; phylum Chordata; class Mammalia; order Chiroptera; family Pteropodidae; genus Pteropus; species Pteropus vampyrus. The sequence goes on along the minus strand of NW_011889167.1, from coordinate 546,990 downwards.
GATGTTACAGATGTTGTCACCAGATGGTTAATAAACTTATTTTAAAAATAAATGGAAGATTTGGATGGGTGTAGTTATTTAATCTTCTCCTAGATGCATTTGAACCTCCGCTTGTGAAATCTTACGTGAACAAGCCTTTTCCTGATTAACTGCAGAATAGTAATTTATTCAACCTCGAACCTATGGTCTAAACACAATCATTTCACTGCTGGTTACAAATCACCGTCAGAGCGGTGGCAGCCAGGCTGTGTCCTCACAATGCAGTGGGGTGTGGAAGGCGACACGCGGGCCCCTCTGCCTCCAGCGTGCCGCGGCGAACCGAGCACCACGTTACTCCCCGTGCGCCTGTGATTCCCCGGCCGTCGCTCTGGCGCCCGGTCGTTTTCCCCTCCCCGAGAGAGCGTGTTGTGTCTCCTCCACACCCGTCCTTTTCCACGTGCAGATCGGGCCGCTGATTTTCAGGAGGACATCACACGCGCAGATCACGCTTCACTAGCATAATGTAAACTGTCTTCCAAGAAATGTGCTGATTTTGTGATTTGAATTTTTGTTTTAAAGCAACGTTTTTCTTTTTTCTCCTCCTGTGGATGAACGGCACTTTGAAAGCTGTAAGACACAAACACCGTTGTCCTATCTGAATCTGTCACTCGAAATGGTATTCGCATAACCTACGCGTGGTTTTCCGATAATGGAGCTGTTATTACTTTTTCCTCCCTCTGGACTTTGTCAATACTAACTAGCAAATGACATAATGATATCTGCCTCTAACTCTATCCAAGGAGACAGACAATTTAATAGCAGCATTTTTAATTTCAATTGGAGTCATGATCAATTTGATGAGAGCCACGCATGGACCGGTGGGACGCGCGCTGGCTTGTCACCACCCAGACCACCAGTGTCAGCCTGCAGGCGGCAGAGCAGAGTGGCTAAGAGCCTGGTTTGTGGTCGGTCTCACCTGGAGACACCAACCCTCACTCATTCCTGGATCCGTGAGATCGGGCAAGTACCTAAGCCTCGTGTTCTCATCTTTATATGGGGACCCTATGGGTCAGGGACTTTGTGTAACGATACACATTGCTTGTGTTGTCATTAACACCAGCGCTCTGTAGTGCGGTGACTTAGCAGAGCCACCATGCCTGAGTGTTCACGGGCCCATCCCGGACGCCCGTGTTTGCATGGTGGTGCAGTCAGGCGGTGCCCGCACACCATACCCTGTCCGTCAGTGACCCCGGGTCAGCACCGTGGAGAACCTCGCAGGCCTGCCTCAGGCCTCCGCTGGGGCCGCAGCAGCCGTCACTCGGCCGTCCCCACGCCCCGCACACCCACCCTTCTCTTTCCCAGTCGTCTCGTCTCGTGCAGTCCTCTTCCTGTGGGTTGACTTCGCTTCAGCCCTGACCTCGGGGCCCCACAGGGACGTGTGGCCCTGGGGCATTTCCTCATCACGCATGTGGCAGGAAGAGTCCACGTTTCCACTTTTTACCATTCACGTCTCTTCTGCCTGCTTTCAAGCATCGCTCTGTTGTAAATCGTCTTCATGGTTTAAAGCCTGAGCCAGTAATGCGGGTGGCAGCGGGGGGCCCGGACCCCCTCTGGTGTCCGGCCTGAGGCCGTGGGTTCGTGATTCATACGGGAGGCAGGCAGCTTCCTCGGTCACAGCCCGAGAGCGGTGACGGTCCTGGAGGTGTCGTGTGAAGATGACGGGGAGACGGGAAAATGTCATGAATTCCAGAACGTGTATAAATGTGACTCAGACCCCAGCGATTTAAACTCAGTTGCTGGTGAAAATATGTCACTTGGGAGGGTTGGTTTGTTTCTAAAGTAAATTATTTGTGACTCTATTAGGTATCGACTATATTAATTCTTAAACGTGAGTTTTAGCTTGGAGTATTTGTAAAACGTGAAATCGGTGCCTCACACCTTTTAGGATGATGCCTTAAGAAACCCAGCGAACCACGAGGGTTGGCGAGGCCGAGGCGCTGCTGGTGGGAACGCACGTCGGCGCAGCCGCCACGGCAGACAGCGGGGAGGAGCCTCAAGTACTTAGAGTTTCCGCAGGGCCCAGCCGTTTCGCGTCTGGGCACACGCCGCACGCAGTCGAGAGCTGGCTCTCAGAGACGTTCACGCATCTGCGTTCATAGCAGCCAAAGGTGGGAGCCGCCCAGGTGTCCCCTGACGGGTGACGGATGACTAGACGCAGGATGTACACACAACGGGATGTCACTTTAGCCTTGGAGAGCAAAGGGGCCGATGCCTGCTGCAACGTAGATGGGCCCTGGGGACACGGCCGAGTGAAACAGCCACGTGGAGGCCAGTGAGCCCACGTGCGTGTGGCCGGGAGAGTCACGCTGTAGAGACAGAGTAGGAGGGGCCCGGGGGCTCGGGGAGAACACGGCGGCGTCCCTCGGTGGGCACAGCCTTCAGCGTGTCGAGAGGAGAGGTGTGTGTGACAGCGAGAAGGTGTCCAAGGCCGCGGCTGCACAGTGACAGTCGCCGAGACGCTCGGCGCTCTGTCGTGTGGGTTTTACCACCGTTTTCTTTAAAAAGCCAGATTGGTTTTTGTTTGTTTATCCCAGACCTCTGCACATCCAGAGAAACGGCACAGTGTTTCCGAGTGGTGACTGCCAGACGGACCTGCTCCCAAGTCCCCCTGGGGCGAGTTACTGGAAACCTCGCCCCCCCCACCCCTGCGAACTGGGTGGGATTCACGCAGCCCCCCAGAGGGCTCTCTCGGGGTCCCAGGGGCGTTGTCGTAAAGCACAGCCAGGTCTCTGTTCCTGACAGAGCACCCCAGCCAGTCCTCTCGAAACCGGAAATGTATTTTCAGATCTCTAGGGGCTAAAAGCCCCAGACCAGGCGCTGGCGGCCGGATTCCCCAGGCCCCTCCCGGCCTGTGGCTGTCCGCCTCCTCGCCGTGTCCCCCGCGGTCTCTGCTTCCTGGACTCTCCTCGGTGCCCACATGTCTTAGGAAGGCGCTGGTCACACTGAGTTGCGGCCCCCTCGAAATTCCTCCTTTCACCCAGTCACCTTTCAAAGACCTTCTCTGCAGCTAGCTGCATCCTCAGGTGCTGGGCTTAGGGCTTTGACATGTGTCCAGGGGGACACCGGTCAGCTCGTGACGTTTTCGCGCACATCTCACGGGGAGAATGGTCAGCTGGTGCGTATTTATTTTCATAGGTGCTTTCAGTGTGCGTGTAAAATGTGACATTCTGCTCATGACTCACACGCTTTAGAAATGAAATGTAGTGTGGAAAAGGTTGCTCACTCAGCAGAATGTGGCCCGTCGGTGGGCTGAGTGGCCGAGTGCCTGCTGTGGGGCAGCGGCCGCTCAGGCACCGGTCGAGTTTTCCGGCGGCCGGAAGTGGGTGTCGTGGTTTTCCGGTCACAGCTACGTAGCTCCCTGTGTTTCACGCTGCCCTGTGTGCTTCGTGCTGCTCACCCCTCACGGCCACCCAGGGAGGAAGCTCGTGTTTCTCTTACTGCATCTCGTTCCGGAAGTGACGCGCGCTGGTTTTAGAGGGGCACCCGATGCACCTCGTGCAGTGAAGTAAGGGAGGTGGTCTTGGCAGCAGTGCAGGGCGACAGTGTGCGGGACGTGCAGAGGAATCTGTGCTCAGGGGGCGAAGCCAGTGCGCTGCTCTGGCAGCCTCTTCGGTTCCACGTCCCTTAAATG
>NW_011889167.1:536022-543270 GCF_000151845.1 Pteropus vampyrus | reverse complement strand
GCACGTCAGCGCAGCCGCCACGGCAGACAGCGGGGAGGAGCCTCAAGTACTTAGAGTTTCCGCAGGGCCCAGCCGTTTCGCGTCTGGGCACACGCCGCACGCAGTCGAGAGCTGGCTCTCAGAGACGTTCACGCATCTGCGTTCATAGCAGCCAAAGGTGGGAGCCGCCCAGGTGTCCCCTGACGGGTGACGGATGACTAGACGCAGGATGTACACACAACGGGATGTCACTTTAGCCTTGGAGAGCAAAGGGGCCGATGCCTGCTGCAACGTAGATGGGCCCTGGGGACACGGCCGAGTGAAACAGCCACGTGGAGGCCAGTGAGCCCACGTGCGTGTGGCCGGGAGAGTCACGCTGTAGAGACAGAGTAGGAGGGGCCCGGGGGCTCGGGGAGAACACGGCGGCGTCCCTCGGTGGGCACAGCCTTCAGCGTGTCGAGAGGAGAGGTGTGTGTGACAGCGAGAAGGTGTCCAAGGCCGCGGCTGCACAGTGACAGTCGCCGAGACGCTCGGCGCTCTGTCGTGTGGGTTTTACCACCGTTTTCTTTAAAAAGCCAGATTGGTTTTTGTTTGTTTATCCCAGACCTCTGCACATCCAGAGAAACGGCACAGTGTTTCCGAGTGGTGACTGCCAGACGGACCTGCTCCCAAGTCCCCCTGGGGCGAGTTACTGGAAACCTCGCCCCCCCCACCCCTGCGAACTGGGTGGGATTCACGCAGCCCCCCAGAGGGCTCTCTCGGGGTCCCAGGGGCGTTGTCGTAAAGCACAGCCAGGTCTCTGTTCCTGACAGAGCACCCCAGCCAGTCCTCTCGAAACCGGAAATGTATTTTCAGATCTCTAGGGGCTAAAAGCCCCAGACCAGGCGCTGGCGGCCGGATTCCCCAGGCCCCTCCCGGCCTGTGGCTGTCCGCCTCCTCGCCGTGTCCCCCGCGGTCTCTGCTTCCTGGACTCTCCTCGGTGCCCACATGTCTTAGGAAGGCGCTGGTCACACTGAGTTGCGGCCCCCTCGAAATTCCTCCTTTCACCCAGTCACCTTTCAAAGACCTTCTCTGCAGCTAGCTGCATCCTCAGGTGCTGGGCTTAGGGCTTTGACATGTGTCCAGGGGGACACCGGTCAGCTCGTGACGTTTTCGCGCACATCTCACGGGGAGAATGGTCAGCTGGTGCGTATTTATTTTCATAGGTGCTTTCAGTGTGCGTGTAAAATGTGACATTCTGCTCATGACTCACACGCTTTAGAAATGAAATGTAGTGTGGAAAAGGTTGCTCACTCAGCAGAATGTGGCCCGTCGGTGGGCTGAGTGGCCGAGTGCCTGCTGTGGGGCAGCGGCCGCTCAGGCACCGGTCGAGTTTTCCGGCGGCCGGAAGTGGGTGTCGTGGTTTTCCGGTCACAGCTACGTAGCTCCCTGTGTTTCACGCTGCCCTGTGTGCTTCGTGCTGCTCACCCCTCACGGCCACCCAGGGAGGAAGCTCGTGTTTCTCTTACTGCATCTCGTTCTGGAAGTGACGCGCGCTGGTTTTAGAGGGGCACCCGATGCACCTCGTGCAGTGAAGTAAGGGAGGTGGTCTTGGCAGCAGTGCAGGGCGACAGTGTGCGGGACGTGCAGAGGAATCTGTGCTCAGGGGGCGAAGCCAGTGCGCTGCTCTGGCAGCCTCTTCGGTTCCACGTCCCTTAAATGACGTGCGTGTGTGCAGATGTGTGTCCGTCCACACGCACGTTCACACACAGACATTCATCGACGCTTTGTGTGCGAGTGAAGTCAGGAGGGCGGGTGCACATTGCTGGAGAAGCAGGAACAAGGGACAGGGCGGAATTCCCGCTGGGATGGGCCTTCGCCGAGGGCCTCAGGCCGTCATCACCCGCACTTCTAGCTTCCGAGTCACTGGGGTGGGCGCGGCGGGGCTGGGGGCATACCTGAGTGTGACTGGGCGGCTACTGTGTGATGGTTTGGCAGGGCCTCGGCGTGTCCTCAGCCTTGGGTCAGACAGCTGCAAGTCACCAGGGGGCACGGGATGCTCTGTCCAGAGCAACACCGCGAGGACCGAGGTCTGGTGCTGGTCCTTCCCCGCATGGCCGAGGGCGGGCTCCCATGACGTAGCCGGCTTCTCAGATTGCAGCGCCATGGGTCAGCAGACAGTTGTCACCTGTTGGAGGAAAACCCACTCAGCAGAAGGAAAGCTCTAGAACTGGGGGATGAGTCTACAGAGGAGTCAGAAGATGCCCCAGATCAAGTGGCCTCTGGGCCCTGGGGAGGGCTAGAGTCATCGTCACCGTGGGCTGGAAAGACAACCTCTCCCAATTTGACAACCTCTTACAATTTGAAAAGAAATTCCTGTGAAATAATTTTAAAAGATTTGCTGCCTAGCAAATAGGCGCAGCTCCAGAGGAAATGAAAGAGCCGTGAAGAGAGCCCAGGGACTTTCTGAAGGGACGTCGCGAGGGATGAGACAGAAGCCAGCGCGAAAAGCTGACCGGCGGGCGGATGCTTCTAGAAGCGCAGTGGGGGAGAGGACGGGGCAACACGAGAGGCTGTCCCAACGGACGTGTGCGGAGACGCAGAGACGCAGAGACATGTAGAAACTTCACCTCTCGATGAATGTTGAGAATTTCAAAAGTTAAAAAAAATTGTTAAAACCAAACAATGGGGAATAAAACTCAAGCAAAATGTCATCTATAAAGAAATGAAAATCCGTGTGGTATCCGGGCTGTTTTCAAAAACAGTAAATAGAGAACAATGAGAAGAAAATCATTTAAAATCCAAAATCCCCTCTGCGAAGGTGAGATTCAAGTGTCTAATTAAAGCACTGTCGGCAGCATGCGAGGATTTGAGATTTATGACATCATCTCTATCCGAGAGAATTACTCAAGGATGTGTTCCAGCGATAGACAAGCAGATAGACGGAGACAGAGATAGGTACAAAGACACAGATATGTGACAAGAGGCAATAAGATGTCTGAGCAGTTAGCTATAAAGATAGGTCGATGGATACAGACAGCTGGATAGAGACAGCGATGCCCCTTTTCTCATGAAACCTCCGTGTGGCTGCAGCTCACCTTAAACTTGTTCATGTGCTGCTTCTCTGTCTGTCTCTGTCACTTCAGTGTTCACACCCAGCTAGGGTCCCCAAGAGGGTCACGGGAAACTTTTCCTTCCTGCACATGTGTGACCATAGCCCCCAGACACCCCCAAAAAGCGCCTCCAAGCTGCTTTCGGGATCATAGTGGGGGAGAACCTTTTACGTGTAAAAAGAACACATCTCCGCAGGCCGTGAGAAAGGAAAGCATGGACGCTCCGCGCTGAAAAGAAGTCAGATGCATCCGAAAATGTGCGGAATCAGAATGTAGTCCGGAGTTGGGGGGTCTACCCTGTAACGCCGTCCTGGCGATTTTCAGGGGAGCAGACCATCGGGGTCTGTTTTTGTTCTGAAGTTTTAACTCGGAGCTCACGAGCTCCTTCCAATACGAGTTCCTTTCACTGTGAGGAGGAAATGTCTCATCCAGATATGTTTTCTGAAGTGACTCAAGCGGGCAGGAGCCCGCGCAAATGCCTGGGCGGCAGACAGAGAGGCGTGGATGGGCAGGCTTGTGTCCAGCCCACGCACGGCTGCTGCGGGCCAGGCCCTGTGAGCTGTTCAGATGCAATGTTTAGTGCCTTACATAAGGGACTCCAGCTCTGGGAGCAGGCAAGGGCTTGAGTGGGTGACTGGCTACAGGCCGAGGTACCCGCCTTAGAACATGATCCGGGCATTCCGTAGTGACATGGGTCTCTGGGGACCGACGGAGGCATGGCCAAACCATGGTTCTTAGAGAAAAAACCATGGAAAAATAAGGAGCATTTCTTTCCATTTATATTTTAACTGTATACAGATATTTAAAAGTACATATAAATTTAAATTTATGTATATTAATAGTGATCTCAGGATGAGCGGAGGTGTTGTGTACATGTGTATGTCTGTATATGTGTGCAAGTGTGTATATGTATGTGTGATTGTGTGCATGTGTATATGTGTATGCATGTGTGTGCACATGTATATGTGTGTGCATGTGTGTATGTGTGTGCATGCGTATATGTGTGTGCATGTGTATATCTGTGTGCATGTGCATATGTATGTGCATGTGCATATTTGTGTGCATGCGTTTGTGTGTGCATGTGTACATCTGCGTGTGTGCATGTGTATGTATGCGTGTGTGTGCATGTGTATATCTGCATGTGTGTGTGCATGTGCATATGTGCGTGCATGTGTATATCTGCATGTGTGTGCATGTGTATGTCTGCATGTGCATATCTGCATGTGTGTGCACGTGCATGTGTGCATGTATCTGCATTGCGTGCATGTGTACATGTGTATATGTGTGTGCATGTGTGTGCATGTGTATGTCTGTGCATGTGTATATCTGCATGTGTGTGCATGTGTATGCGTGTGTGTGCATGTGTATATGTGTGTGCATGTGTGTATCTGCATGTGCGTGCATGTGTGTATGTGTGTGCACGTGTATGTGCATCTGTGCATGTGCGTGTATTGGAGGTTGGTTAGAAGACGGGAGAATTAAGATACATTAGAATTTATATTTCTGCATTTTGTTAATATTCTAGAATCAAAATGCCATTATTTTGTAATGAAAACAAACTTGTATTAAGGTAAAATCGAAGTCACACCAAAGCATATACTTTTCATAGAAAGAGGAAGGCACAGCCTTGGCCTTGGCAAGCCCTCTGTCAGGCCAGGAAGCTGGGCCCTCACCCGGACCCAAGGCCAGGGTCTTAGATGCCATCGTCTCTCCACTTTAAAGCGATGTATTTATGTCGGACCTTCATGTCATTCCTGTTTCATCATACAGGTCTTGTAAGTGGCGTCAGAGGACATTCTGATAATGAAGCTGCCGTGCACGCATACGCCTGTAGAGATGCACACGGCACGGGAGAAGGCACAGCACCGGTCACTCACAACCGCGTCCCTTAGAGGTGACTGGTGTTAAGATGATCAGGTGTATGCTTCCAGTCAGTCACGTGTGCTCATACGGACCCTAAATACTTTCAAAATTAAGGTTGTATGTACGTGTTTATTCCCAGCTTTCCTCTATGTCCGGACATACATACCTACGTTAGAAGCAAGCTGCCATAACATGCATTACGGCTCTTTAAGCAAACCATATGAAAGCAAGCTAGACGAAACCAAAGGACTAAGACGGGTTTTTCTTCTCATAATTGAGCAATACATCTAAGAAAAAATAGCACCTTGTCGAAGACCCAGTGTAAGAATTAATTAGAATTAATCTACAAGTGGGAGAGGTCTGCGAGAGAAATTAATTTTGGCAGGAGCTTGCTAGAATAAAGGAACAAAAGTGGGAACTAACCCACGGGGAGGCTACCTGTTGTGTCCGCCTTCTAGCACGTCAGACAAGGCTTGGCAAGTCCTGCCGATGCAAACACATAGCACGACACGCAGCTAGGTGGCCAGGTCTGCACAGGGCGGGCTGTTCCTGAAGGGTGAAGAAAAGCGAAATAATTTGAACACATTCATTTGCAACATCTTAAATTTACTCAGCCATTAACCACACATGGTCAGTTCACACACACACACACACACATGCGCACATACACACACACGCACACATACACATGCACACACACACATAAACACGCACATACACATGCACACAAACACGCGCACACACACATGCACACACGCACATACGCACACACAAACACACATGCACACATAAACACACACATACACATGCACACAAACACACACGTGCACACACACACACGCACACATGCACACTTGCTGGAAGCTTCACAATGAATGTTTCTTTATCTCGGCATCAAGATGGATGGCATCTTTGGGAGATGAATTCCTTTTCCTCCAGAAAAGCTAATCTACATGCCCAGACTGCTTTTTTTTTTTTTTTAAATTTCAAATCACACACACAAAAAACCTCCCCTGAAAACAATGAGAAGAGGAAAAAGCAAAACAAAATGGTGGTCAAGGCAGCGGATGCAGCGTCAGAAAAGCGCGGTGGGAACGGCACCCTCCTCGTCTGTGCTCCGCGGCCTGGACCGTCCCGTGGCGGGGGCCGTCCTGGCTCTGTCGCGGCCGCGGACTTTCACGCGTATGTACGACAAGAGCAGTCGTCTTTACTTCCCTGCTGAGCAATATTTTAGAACAGGATTCAAAGAACGGCCGTAAAAAGTGTAAACCCTTCTCTCTCCGTCAGCACGCTGCAGCTTCTCTGCGTGATAGGCTACGTGGAGGACTTATTTTCTGCAGTCATTTTTACATTTTTTTCTCATTACCTCATGGTTCCTTGTGAATATTTGAGATGAGGGCACAGTGGCAATAGCGAATAGGGTGACTCCAGGCAGATTAATTCTTTTGCTGGCATGTTCAAGGGGTGTTCTTGGAGACCCGCTGTCCTTTTGAATTGTGCCGGACTTGTGCGCCCGCACGCGAATGTGTGTCTCACGGAGCGAGTCCATTCACCGTGCACAGCTGCTCTGCAGGGGGACGTATCGGTGTGGTCAGCCCCACCGTGACCGACGTTTCTCTATATGCTACGGAAACGAGGCGGTCCCCGTTGAAACGGGCTCCCACTCCGTTCAGACGGTGAGGCCTTTCCCCACCGTCTCGGGGGAGCGTGAAGACCGTGTCCGCGGTTGAGCTGAGTCTTCTCGGAGCCAAGTGCAGTGTGGCTGGAGCGTGTACCAGCAGTACTGGAGTGCTTCGGAAACCAGATCTAGACGTGTGCTTTCGATAATCAGTGAATCTGAGAGAATGAATTTATTTGTCAACGTTGAGATATGGTTTTAAGAAACTAGTTTTGTTCATTCTTTTTCCATTTACTGTTGAATGCTTAACAGCGTTTTCTGAAAGACTTTTCAAGTTTGAGCATGTTTCCATATGTACTTACAGTCATCAGAGCACGGAAGTTAATTTCATTTCTCTATTTGCTCATTAAGTATAATTTTTATCAAACTAAATGAATTTATTGATTCTAAATTTATCTTGAGAAGATGAAGTCGTGTAATATTAGTGGCAGTATACTTCACTGCAGTTCATAAGTATTTTTAAGTAACGTTTCTTAATTTGCTTTTATATTTGCTTTACCAGATAATTATTTATTTCGTATGGTTAATATCTCTCAAGTTTTCATTAGCTGTCAGTAAAGTGAGAAAGTTAATTTCTTCTGTATTATAATTTTTCCACATTGTAATTTTCACAATTGATTGCATATTTATTGTTTT
>NW_011889167.1:527502-531267 GCF_000151845.1 Pteropus vampyrus | reverse complement strand
GAGCCGGCTCTCGCTCCGTGGCGTCACGTGTTGTTCTTGGGCGCAGGATGGTGTGTCAGGGACGCCCTGGCCACCTCGCTGGAGGAGGACGAGGACGCAGCGGGCCAGTGCGGCAGCGCAGCAGCTCCGGTCACTGAGCTTTGGGGCAGGCTGACCAGCCGGCTGGGGATCCGCCTCTGGACAGCGGCCCCCGCCCCTGGCCTGGTGGGTTCGTGCGGATCGTCCCCGCAGGCCAGCCAGGTGCAGCGAAGGCAGCTCTGCGAGGCGAAGCGTAGCCCTTGGGCGCCGCCGGCCGTGGTGACAGCTGACTCGGGCCTTGGCGACCTCTGCATCTCCGTAGGACGTTCTTCTGGACTCTGGGACCTGTGGGTCCTCGCTGGCATTGACGGCGCTCAGGGGCTTGACTGGCCACTAAATGCTGTGGCAGAGAAACAACACACCACTTTTGCTCACAGCAGTGGCCACCAGCGTCATGTGGTCAGGAGTGTGGTCCTACTACGGTGGCCAGTTTTACGTGTCGCTTTGGCCGGCCACAGCGTCCCCGGATGCCTGGTTAAGCAGTGTCTCTGGCTGTCCACGAGGTTGCCGGGGGAGGGGCAGTGTTTGAGTCATTGGCTGAGTGACGGATGTGGCTCCCCGCGTGGGGGGTGTCACCTGATCCGGAGGGGGCCTGGTTGCAGGCAGAAGGCACAGGAAGGGTGAGTTGCCCTGGGCCCGCCGCTTCGGCTGGGGCACTGAGCTGGCCTGGTCCTCGGTGCTCTTGTCCTCAGGCCTTCGGTCTGTGACTGGGATCCACCGGCGCTCTGGGGCTCCAGCCTGCAGGGGGCAGAGAGGGACGTCTCCGCCTCCGTGATCATGCGGGTTGGCACCTTACGGTGACTCTCGCTTTGTATCTGTTTATGGGTCTGTGTGTCTCATCGGTTCTGTTTTTCCGGACGAATTGACCCTGACGAGCAACCCTGGCTGTTGCACCTGCCGTGTGACTAGGAGTGGGAACCAGGAAGCAGGTGGTGAGCTGGCAGCAGGGACAGCCACACCGCGCGTCACGCTCCGGGCACTTCTCCCTCAGTCCAGTGGGTGACCGCCGCTGGCCGTGGACACCGTGGGCGCCAACGTCTTCATTTCCGTCTGGGATGGTTGCGCCGTCCGGAAGCCCCACCCCCGTGTGCGTGCCTGAGGGAGACGGGGCAGCGGCGGGGGGGACAGTGGTTCCCGGGGCGGCACCCGCGTGGGCCGCCCCTCCCAGGGCTGGTTCCCGCGACCGCGCCGACCTGACGAGAGGAAGGGAGGTGTGGGCGTGGGAGGCTGGGCGGGGGCCGCGGGCACAGCGCGTGGCGCCAAGTCTGTTCCACACGGAAATTGTCCTCGCCTCGCGACGTCGGGGTTCCACGAAGTGTGTTGGAGAGCCGGCACGGGGCCGCGGGGCTGGGGTCACGGGGCTCGGCCGCGTCCTGTCCGCGTCCTGTCCGCGTGGCCCCTCTGGCTTGCACGTGCCTCACTCAGCACCTTCACGTGCTGCGCTTCGTGGCCCCCTCGCTCCTTCTGCTCCGCACAACAGGGACAGTTAGAGTGAAGAGCAGGTCGCAGTCGGACGCGCCGAGGACGTGCCGTCTGTCCCAGACGAGACAGGAGGGCTCTGTGGAGCAGGCGGCTGACGGAGGTGGCACCGGCCGCTGTCAGCAGGGGCAGGAGGGGGGCCAGGCCCACCGGGCGCTGTGCCCGTGGACACCCACGGCGAGAGGGGGCACGGCGTCCGCGGCGCCCAGCGCACTGCCCTCCTGCTGCCACAGCCCGGGTCACGGGCCGGTGGGGAGCATGTCCATTCTTCGCCCGGGCAGGTCGCCCGAGGACGCGACGAAGCAACACGGTCCTCACACTCGGCGTTAGTCCATGAGATGCTTATCCTGCAGGCCTTCGAGGCTTAGGTGCTGGTCGGCGTGGCCAGGCTCGCTGCAGAACCGGCTCCGTGCTCTGCTTGGAGGGCACGGTCTCTTCCGGGGCATGGCGAGCACCTGGTCCTGGTGGTTGCCCCCCGCCCCCCGTGTCACTCAGCAAGGCCCCGAGGCCCGTGCCCCCCGCCCTGCTGCTCAGTCTGGGGGCTGGCGCCCGTAGCCCAGCAGGGACGTGCTGCGCGTTCCACACCTGACCCGACACCTTCGTGTTCTCCAAAGTCTGATTTATTGTCGCACAGTAGCTCTCGTAACGTTCGAGCCACGTGCCACGCACTGGTGGCTGCTCACGCTGCTCGAAGGCCGTGGCTCCTGAATTCCCTCGGCGCAGAGCCATCTATCGCGAGCGCTCAGTTGAAACAAACTTGACCCTTTTTGCTGTCATACCCCATTTCTAAGGGTGATTTCATGCCATTTACACAGGAAAAGCACGGCGTTTGCTCCACACTGCAGAATTACGTCCCTGGTGCTCTAGAGCCTGTGAGAAAGAATCCTCTCACTGTGGAGTTGTTGCCCCTGGAAATCGTTAGATCTCGATCTCCTTCCTCAGTAGATTTTGTCTCACTGGTGTGACTATATCCGTTCACAGTAGATTTCTGCCTCTGTCTGCAGGGGAAAAACAAACCCACCTCCAAACTGAAATCTGTGTGCCACGAAGAAGCAGGCAAAGGGAGGGAAGGCTCTTAGTAGCGTGTGGTGTGTCGCATGTGCTCGTCCTGGACGGCACCATGTGTCAGCACGTGGGCGCGTGTGACGGCTGCTCGAGCAGGGCGCATGGGTCTGGTTGCCGTGTGTGGATCATAGCGGGGCGGCGGTCCCCACCCTGACACTGCTTTCTCGGCCTGACTGCGGAGAGCTGGCCTCAGCTGATAGGAGCCCTGTCACCTGGGAGGTCACATGGCGAAGCACTGATCTGGGGGCACTGAGCGTCACCCCTTATCCCACAGCGACTCGCTTCTGTGGTACAGTCTGCATTCCGGAGCCGCCTGTGGGTCAGGTCATGATGACACTGAGCTGCGACCTCGTCCTGCTGGTCCCCTGCCCTGCTTCGGCTTCCCTTGTGTTTGGCATCGCACCGTGTCAGACTTCCAGAAAGGCTTTCCTTCGGGATCGACCTTAGAAAGCAGTGAACTGTGTGGCCGAGGGCGAGGAAGTGGACTTTGCTCCTGGAGCAGAGCGCGGGCGCGGGGCAGCCCGCCCAGGGATCAGTCTCGGAAAAGGCCACTCCAGGGGCGAGGCCAGACGTCAGACCGGCCTTGTCGATTCATCAGCCGCCTACGATTCATGACAAATTGCGATTTCCTCTTTTGTTTACCCGATTTCTCTCATATTCAGGTCTGAAAAAGGTGGCTCTTCCTCGCGTGAGACTTCTCAGTGGTGCACACGGGCACCGCAGAGACTCGTAAGCGACGCCCTCCTGCCAGGAGCGATCAGCTCTGCCCCGTCGGCGCGGGCCACGCCCGGCCCCGCTCCAGGAGTACAGCACGTGCAGGACGCAGAGAGCAGCTTTGCGGGGGGCGAGCCTGGCAGACACGACCTCAGCCAGGGGACTGCGGCCGGCGTCCTCCGTGGTACGTCGTGCTGGCAGCGTGTGCCCTGACGCAGGCAGCGCCCTTCACCTCCGTGCCTCCCCCTCTCGGCGGGAACGCTGAGGACACATCACACGCCGCACACCGAGGGGCGTCCTGTAAAATGCCTCATCAGTATTCTTACTGCCAGCAGGAAACAAGAACAGGTTGACACACTGTCCCCGGTCAGAGACAATGAGGCAACTCAGGGCTCTGGAGGGGAGCCTGGTGCCCAAAGCGGACGTTAG
>NW_011889167.1:517628-526197 GCF_000151845.1 Pteropus vampyrus | reverse complement strand
TCCCCGGTCAGAGACGACGAGGCAACTCAGGGCTCTGGAGGGGAGCCTGGTGCCCAAAGCGGACGTTAGTGAATCAGCATGAAATATAGATTATGGTGAAGTTAAGTGGTAATGAGCCAACGTTAACGTCTCAGCTTTGGCAGATGGATCTTAGTGGTGTGAGGCAGCACAGGGGACACGGGACGACGGGGATATGGCAGCCCTCTGTCCCGTCCTTGCGAGTTGCCTGTAAATCTAAGGTGGTTCCACCTTAAGAGGAGGTTCAGTGACCACCGCCCGCACAGACATAGCACGATCGTGGCGAAGGCAGCAGTGAGCTGTGGCGGCGTCTCAGATGGAGTCGCTGCTTTTAACCTAGATGCCCCATGAGCAATTCCAGGTGGACTTGGGGAAAAAGGGTCTTTCACAATCTGTTAATCATACAGAATGAAATTTGGGATCTCGCCGTGTGCCAGGCGCTGGGGCGTGTGTGGGGTGTGCTCCCAGCGCTGGTGCTCTGAGCCCAGGTCTGCAATTTACGTCGAATAATTGACCAGTTTTCTGCCTCGGTTTCTTTAACTGTGAACGGGGAGCCATGAGAAGGAAGCTTCCTGTGTGGAAATGTGAAGCTTTCTGGGGACAGTGCACATACCGCGGTCGGTACAGAGCCACGAACCACGCCTCCGGTCGCGTGTCATTTTCAAGGGTCCAGTGGGTCAGTCTGGTTTCCCAGCACCACTGTCTTCAGCTCAGTTCTGTCGACTGTACACGTGAGGGTGTCTCTGCCTGCGCAGGTCTGTATCCATACATGCAGCGTATGTATAAGGTTGGTTTGTATCGCAGAGCAAACGCATGTCGCTTTGCCCCTCTGCAGAGGTGGGCATTGGGGGCCATTCGAGGTGAAGCGTCGCGTGCTTCTGCTGCATGTGGGTGGCTGAATAGAGAGGCAGCCACCTCCTAGAGTTTGTCATTAAGGAGAGTAACGTTTGGGATTCTAAGTGATACGATTGAAGATTCCATCCTAGTTTGCTGCTCTGTCATAGAGGCTGAAAGGGAAGACTCACCCTAGGTGCGAAGCTGCGCACGGTCTGTGAGGCGACTGTGCCCCTTTCTGCACGTACTGCCTGGAGCTGTGACTGGAGGTGAGGACCATCCTAGCAGTGACCTTGTTCGAACCATAATCACCAGTCTTGAAGGGCAGTGTTTATCGCAATTTTGTAAACAATTATAATGTGATTAAGCTTATGGATTTTTTGAATTTGTGAAGTTGTCCAGGTACCCGCATAAGAACTGTGTAGGAGGCCAAGGCAAAGTTCAAGCTTAGTTAATGTATAAATAGTTTTCTCTTTGACGGATTTAAAAATAAGTAAGACGATCACAGAAATATGATGAAAATATTTCGTTCGTGTGATAGAGAACTTGAGCTCTTAAGGGTCATCAGGCAGGTTTTGTGGTTTTATTATACTCAGCAAAAAGAGTTGATTTTAATTTGATACGTGGTTCTGAGTTAGTGATAAAGGAATTTAATTAGTATAAAGGTTTCAACTATTTGACTTCAAATTTCATATTGTTCAAAGTTTCAATTGTATTCAAGTCTATGGAAGATTTTCAAGTAATAGAGCCCTTAGTTAAAATCTGCAGGGTTATGAAGTTTTTAATACCAAGTAGTAGACTTCGGCCTTGTTTACGGGCCCCGGGTATCCGAGCCCGGCAGCCCAACCGCACCCCGACCCGAGAGGGTGGGCAGGGCTTTGTATAGAGGCAGAAAAGCGGTTTCACAGGGGACCGGCCACCCTGGGGCCGGAGCTCACAACCTACCAGCCTGATTCCTGGGTGCGGTGGGCACAGACTCTGGAGCAGAGTCACGGATGCCCGGGTCAGCAGGGGGCGGGGTCACAGGTGAGGGAGGGGAGGGAATCGTGTCTTCCGCCAGGAGGACAGCTCGGACGTCTGCTCCGCGTCCCTCTGTCCATCTCCCAGGACAGTAGCCCAGGGGTCATCCACCCGGGGCTCAGAGGCTGAGCCATAACTTGGGTCAACGTGTCATCTTTGGCCTGCCAGAGTCCCCGCCGTGTGACCAGGAGCCACAGTCCCCGCCGTGTGACAGGAGCTGGGTCCAGGCCGCTGTCCTCTGCTGCTTTGAGTGGGGGCTGGGTCTCCAAGGGAGAAAGAGAGGTGTCCTCTAGAGCTGGGGTCGCCAGTAAGTTTGATCAGAGCCATGGGGACCCTTGTCGTGAGTGTCCACCTTGCGTATTAAAATGAAGCTTTTCAGGAGGTTCTGGAACCTGCCTGTCCCACCGGAAGTGACTACGGAACCGAGACTGCACAAGCTGGTCAGTCATCGAGGACTCAGTGCACTCATCATAGCCAAAAGGTGGCAGTGACCCGCCGGCCCATTGGCGGGTGGCAGACAACACGCGGTCCATCTGAGCAACGGGACATCGTTCAGCCTTCAAACGGAAGGAGGTTCCCACACACGCTGCGACGTGCGTGAACCTCGAGGCCTTTTCGCCAGTTACAGTAAGACAGACACTGTGATTCCACTCACGGAATTACCTCAAGTGATCAGATTTATGGAGACAGGAAAATGGTGGCTGCCAGGGGCGGAGTCGTTACTTGGTGGGCACAGAGTTTCAGTTTGGCAAGTTGAAAAGTCCTGGAGATGGACGGTGGTGACGATTTTACGACCATGTGCGTGTACTTCGTACTGTGGAACTGTACGCTTAGAATTGGTAGCGACAGTATTATTGACGGGGTCCCCCCTAGATGCTGAAGTCCCAGCCACCAGTCTTTCACAGCGCGACTGTGTCTGGAGGTGGGGCTTTAAAGAGGGGATCACGGTTAAATGAGGCCGTAGGAGTGGCCTCGTCACAGGAGGAAGTGACACCAGGGACACATGCGCACAGAGGAAATGCCGCGTGAGGTCCCAGCTGGAAGGCGCTGTCCGCACACCAAGGAGAGCCCTTGAGGGACCCAGCCTGCTGACCCCCTGCGTGCTGGACGTCCCGGCTCCGGGACCGGAGGCCGTGCGTGTCCGATGGTCGAGCCCCGCGGCCTAGGGCCCTGGCGTGGAGGCCCCAGCTGGACGATGCAGACGGTGCACGTCACGTGATCGCAGCACAATGTAGACACAGAGGCGGACGGTCCCAGGCAGACTGAGGAAGGCGCCCAGGAGTGGGGGTGAGGGGCCCCGCCACAGCCCCGGGTCCCAGCCGCCTCCACGCAGCGTGACTCCAGTCGGGTGTCGTGGCGTCCGAGAGATCCAGCGCAGTGCCTTAGCTCTGGCTCGGGACAGAAGAGGGAGTCCTGACTTCCAGGTTGGAGCAGTCTGTTTTTGTTTGTCTCTGCTCTGTGCTCAGCCGCCACGTGATCCCATGACCAGGCAGCAGCAACGGGACCTGAGGGGACACAGCTAAAGGACAGTGGCATCCCTCTGACACAAGGACAGGGGCCCCAGGAGGCGGGGTGATCTCGCTGCTGCTGATTCCCTCTCTCTGGGCCGGCCTGGTGCAGGTGCAGTGACCGCCTGGCAGAGCAGCGCCCCTGAAAGCCCCAGTGCTTGGCGGGAGGACCAGGAGGCCTCGTTCCCGAGCTGTGCAGACTGGGTCGGACCCGAACAGCACAGAGGTTTAGATCTTCCCTGTGTGCTAGGTCACTACTCAGGCCCCAGAATGAGCATTTGGCCAGGCATGCGTTGGCAGATCTGAACAGCACAGCAAGGGCTCAGACAGCGTAACTGACACTGGGCCGTGTCCTGTGCGTGCTCAGGGGACTCACAGACCGAACCCAGCAGACAGGCGGACCACCAAGCCACGGTGGAGATGCTCTCCGTGGGGTCTGCGCAAGGCCCAGGGCCTCACGATACTCACAATGGCCAGGATATGATTCAACATGGCATATGGAGAGCGAGAAAAATGTCAACTCATTTGGGAAAAGAAAATCAATGGATGCTCACAGCAACATGAAATAGGTGTTGGAATTATTTGACAAAGGTTTTTAGATCACCTGTTATAAAAATATGCCAACAGTTAAAAGTGAACACTTTTCAAAAAAGATGGAAAAATGGAAAGTTTCACAAGGAAATAGAAAATAGGAAGAATCAAATTATAGAACAGAAAAATATTGTAGCACAATAAGTTCAAAAGCAGAAAATAAATGACAGAGAAAACAATCATTGGACTTTAAGGTAGATCAATAGAAATGATCCTATCTGAACAACAGAGAGAAAAACAAATATTTTTAAAAATTGAACCAAGCCTCAGGGACTTGTGACACAATTTCAGAGAGAATAAAATGTATGTTGGGATTACAAAAGATTAGAAAGAGTGCGATATAGAAAAATTTAAAGTAATATCTGGAAACTTCCAACATTTGGTGACATAATCCTACAGAAATTCAGGCATACCTCAAACAGGATAAACCCAAAGAAATTGTCTTCCAAATACATCTATAATCAAACTATTGACAAATATGAAAATATATATATATATTTGAAAGCAAACATAAATGACCCGTGACCTACAGCATAACAATAATTTGAATGACTGCTAAGTTATCAAATTTTTGGAGTACAACATTTTTGAAGGCAATGAAAAGGACTATCAAGACAGAATCCTATATCCTTCAAGAATGAAGGTGCAGCAGAGATACCCTGGGATAAAAAACTAAGAGAACGTGTTGCCAGCAGATCCGCTGCACGAGAAATTGCTCCGGAAATTTCATCGGACGAGAGGGAAATAATAAAGGACGGAGGAAAGAAAGGCAGCAGAAACGGTCCCCTCTGCACACACATAATTGACAGTGATTCCGTTACCACAGTCTTTAAAGTCGGAAGAAAAATCCATAACATTTTCTGATGGAATTTTTAACGTTAGTGGATGAACCGCATAACACAACTGCCACGTAAAGGGGAAGAGGAGGAAGCAGCCTTCACGACGTAGGTTCCTATGTTCCACCGGAAGAGGCAGATACTGATTGGAAGGAAACTGAAAAGTTACGCACCTGCTGTAGAGTCAAAGGGAGAGTAAGTGCTCTGAGCTGGTGAGCCGGGGTGCGTTCACGCAGCCCAAGAGATGGCGAGAGGGAAAGACGGAAGCGAAACCAGAACCGTCCAAAGCGCAGCGGCGGAGCCAGGTCCACACATGCTGACAGCCACGTGCGATGTGCGTGTTCCACACACAACTGTGAAAATCCTCTGCGTGAAACATCGCTTAAGCAGTGCTGCGCACAAGAAATTCACGTTCAATATAGTCACGTAGGTTAATTAAAAGCAGAAAGATGAGGAAAGATGCGCCATGCGGACATTCGGCAGAGGAGGCTCCAGTGACCGCAGAGCAAAGGAACATGGCAAAGTTAATCTACCAAGAAGACACGACACCCCAGCATGCACCAGACAGGGGCTGCCGAAGTACGTGAAGGGAAAGCTGACACAGTCGAGGACGCTCAGACAAACACACGTATATTTGGAGATTTCAACACTTCTCTCTCAGTAACCAATTTATTTATTTATAGCCAGTAAGTGAAAACTGCCACCGACTAGCTGGATCCAAACCATACACCTAATCAATGTCATCAGCAAAATACACGTTGTTTTGAAGGGTACATGAAACATTCGTTGAGAAGGTATCGTGGATCGTAAGGCCAGTTTACAAGGATCGAGGTCGCACCGGTGTGCCCTCCAGTCGTAGTGGAACCAGGCTGGAAGTCAAGAAGAGAAAACAGGAAGGTCTTGAGACACTAGAAAATCAAACACTACACTTTTCAATAACGTGTGGGTCAAATAAGTCTCAAGGGAATTCAGAATGTATTTTTAATTTAACGGAAATTAAAGTACAAGATATCAACTACAGTGTTTAGTGGGAAATTTATAGCATCAAATGCTTATATTAAAAAGAAAAAACGTCTCAGCAGTCTAAGCGTCCATCATAAGAAAATAGAAAGGGTGAACTAAAGCAAGCAGAAGTCAGAGAAATAAACACTCGTGGACTAGACACTCAGTGAGACCAGGGCAGAGGTCTCAGGAAAGGTCAGCGACATCGATAAAGCTCGCGCATGACTGGAGAAAAGGAGAAACACATAAATCACAAGTATCAAGAAAGAGTGTTCCTGCAGATGCCAGCACGGTAACAAGGGACGGCTGCACACAATTCTACGAACGTACACGTGCCAACTTAGATAAAAGGGACCCATTCCTTCACCAGAAACTACCGACATTTACCCGAGACGGAGTAGGTGATCTAAATACATCTGTATGTTCAGAGAAAGTGGATTTGTTACGAACACCCATCCAAAAAAGGAACGTACAGGCCCCCAAAATGTCACTGGTGAGTTCCAAGAGAAAAACTCCAGTGCCGCCTGTTCCGCTCCAGGAAACGGAACACGCAGAATGCGTCCAGTTTGTGTTCTGAGAGCAGCACCTCCCGGGCCCCAAAGCCAGCGGAGACAGCCCGGAGGAGGGGGCGACAGAGACCGCTCCGCGCGTGTGCAGTGCAGGCACCCTCGACGCACGTCTGCAGAGAGCCCCAGACACGCAAACGGCGGTTTTGGAGTTGCGACACCCCGAGGAGAGGACCCGGGTGTGTGTTGCTGGACTTCTGACGCAGAGAAATGCCGCGGCCTTGACGTGTGTTGTTTTAAGCTGTTACGTTTGTGGCGCTTTGTCGCGGTCCTCACCGGCCCTGCTCAGGCTCGTGCCGCAGGTCCTGGCCGGGGCAGGCCCGCGCTGGGAACGAGGAGTCTCAGATGGAGACAGAGGACTCGTGTCCAGAACACGGAAGAAACTCTCTACGCCTAACAGGACACAACCCGGTAAAAACCAGAATAGACACCCCTCCGGAACTGGCAGTAAGCACGAGAGCAGACGTTCGCCGTCATCAGCCATGACAGAAATGCAAATCGGAAGGACAAGGAGAGGCCTCTGCGACCCATAGGAGCAGCCGACATCAAGATGTTAATGGTGACAAGCGTGACGAAGACGGGGAGCAGCTGGCACCCCTGCGCGGCGCCGACGGGCGGGAGCGCCCTGGTCACCCAGACCGCGGTGGGGCCGCCTCTCCAGGTCGCCGCAAAGCGGGAGCGCACCCCTCCGGTGCACGGCAGGCGCGACGGTGCACTCACACGCGGCCGTGTCGGTGTTTAGGGCAGTCCCAGCTGTCCTCTCCCCTGTGACCGTGCCCGGCCTTTCAGCTGGCAAGCGGGCCCGTGAGCGCTGCCCGCCCCCCACATGCAGGAATGATGCTCGTCAGTAAAGTGGGGAGCAACTGAGACGGCCAGAGCACGGACGACTCACGGGCGTTTTCACGAGAGGCCAGTCCCCCCGCCCCCGCCCCCAAGGAGACCCGTCCCCTCATTCCTGACAGGGGCTTTGCAGACGCGATCAAGGGAAGGGTCTCGAGATGGGGAGAAGATGCTGAATTTCTTTTCTAGGACCCAGTGCAGTCACCGGGCCCTGTGAGGGGTCAGGGGGGTCAGGATGCAGGAAGGGTGACATGTGATGAAAGCCAAGGGCCGAGGACACGTCTAGAGCGGCGGAGTCCAGGCCGTGGGTCCCCCACTGGCAGCTGTGGAGGGTCGCGGCCCCGCTGACTCCGAATGCGGGCTGGCGGCGTTCCGCAGTGTATGATCGTGAACTTGTGTCAAACGCCGAGTTCGTAGTAAGTCGTTAGCGGCGATCAGAGTCTAGTATGGCTGCCGATGACACGATTCTACTTCTGTGACGTTTTCCAAATGACAAAACTGTAATGATGGAGAGGCAGTCCGTGGTCGACAGGCCCTGGGGGAGTGGGTAATTGAAAAGGAACACCACCAGGTGTTTTGGGGGGGTACACTCTGGGCGGTGGTAGTTACGTGCTTATGCCAACTATGAAATTGTAGAAATGTATATTCACAAAAACTCGTTTTACCACGTTAATTTTTAAAGCTAAAAGAACAAGGCAAACAACTAATACATCACTAACCTTTGAAGAAACATCTCTGAAATTTTCTACATTTTAAGAACTTATAATGATGAATCCCAGTGACCATTTTGTCTTTCTTTACCTAACTTTTAACTTTTCAGCCAGGAAAAGCTGTAACTCAGTTATAAACTAGTAAGTGGGATTATTTTCAAACTGAGTCTCTCGTGAGGGGCGTTTGGTTTTTAAAGGAAGTGTGTAGTGTCTAAAGGTGCTAAAAACTGTGAGGCCTCAAAGGCCTTTTCCTTATGTTCCTCCGGTTAAGGCAATAAAATGTGGCAGAAAACACAGCCAGGTTACTCATGAGTCTTGTTCCTTCATCTAACAGTAAAAAAGAAAGGAAAGATATAAAGTTAAAATTGAAGTTTTACTACAGGCGAAAACAGTTGCTGTGAGCCAGGGCGGAGAGCTGACCGTGCTGAGCAAAACGCCCAACCCTGCCTGGGCATCCGGCGCCGAGGGCGGCCACCCGGCGGGCACTGTGAGCGTGGACGACAGCGCGGCCGGTGTTGCCTGAGGTGCGGACACTCGTGCGCTGAGCCCCGTGTCCACAGACGGCCTCTAGTCTGCGTCGTTCGGCTCGCTGCTGTTCGGTGGGACAAGCGCTTGTTCCGCACACTCGGTGTCGCCAGGTCTGT
>NW_011889167.1:513330-517058 GCF_000151845.1 Pteropus vampyrus | reverse complement strand
TGGGGGAGTGGGTAATTGAAAAGGAACACCACCAGGTGTTTTGGGGGGGTACACTCTGGGCGGTGGTAGTTACGTGCTTATGCCAACTATGAAATCGTAGAACTGTATATTCACAAAAACTCGTTTTACCACATGTTAATTTTTAAAGCTAAAAGAACAAGGAAAACAACTAATACATCACTAACCTTTGAAGAAACATCGCTGAAATTTCCTACATTTTAAGAACTTACAATGATGAATCCCAGTGACCATTTTGTTTTTCTTTACCTAACTTTTAACTTTTCAGCCACGAAAAGCTGTAACTCAGTTATAAACTAGTAAGTGGGATTATTTTCAAACTGAGTCTCTCGTGAGGGGCGTTCGGTTTTTAAAGGAAGTGTGTAGTGTCTAAAGGTGATAAAAACTGTGAGGCCTCAAAGGCCTTTTCCTTATGTTCCTCTGGTTAAGGCAATAAAATGTGGCAGAAAACACAGCCGGGTTACTCATGAGTCTTGTTCCTTCATCTAACAGTAAAAAAGAAAGGAAAGATTTAAAGTTAAAATTAAAGTTTTACTACAGGCGAAAACAGTTGCTGTGAGCCAGGGCGGAGAGCTGACCGTGCTGAGCGAAACGCCCGACCCTGCCTGGGCATCCGGCCCTGAGGGCGGCCACCCGGCGGGCACTGTGAGCGTGGACGACAGCGCGGCCGGTGTTGCCTGAGGTGCGGACACTCGTGCGCTGAGCCCCGTGTCCACAGACGGCCTCCAGTCTGCGTCGTTCCACTTGCTGCTGTTCGGTGGGACAAGCGCTTGTTCCGCACACTCGGTGTGGCCAGGTCTGTCAGTGAAAGGCCGCGGTTCTGGGCCGCGGTGGGGCGGGGCGGGCCCTTCTTGGCCGAACGGGCTGCTCCGTGGTGTTGGGTGTTGGGGTTTCGGTCTCAGGCAGAGCTGCTCTGCGTCCTCCGTCATCCGCTGCTCCACGTTTACTTGCCCGTGCGGGCGCGTGGGCTCTCCCTGTCTTCTGCGGGTTATAATTCGTCACTCAGTGGCTCGTCTGCCACCTGTCCCAGACGAGGCCCGCGCTCGTCCTTTCTGGCTGGCCCCGGGGCTGTTTGTGTCCCATGCCTCTCTGAGCACTTTCCTACTTTCTGGCGCAAAACACTCTAAATTGATCCAGTACTTTCCACGCCAGCCCTGGAAGCAGCCGCTGCTTCAGGGAGCCTGGTTCCTTTTCAGACGGGTTAGAGGCCGGGTGCTGGGCGCTGGGTGTGTGTTTCACCTTGAAGGGGCGGCTGCTTCCAGATGCTTCCAGACGCTTCCAGCAAACAGACCCAGCCCGAAGGGGGCGTCGAAGTCCTCAGCGACGGTTCTGGACATGCCAGCTTTTCATCTCTGTCATTTTGGCTCCATGCGTTTTGAACCTGTTGGGCGCAGACCCGTTTAGGGTGGCCGTTTGCTCAGTAACCAGGCACATCTGTCGCTGGGGGCCGTCCCTGCATGCCTGGGGATGTTTTCGTTCTGAAGGCAACTTCGATATTAATGTGGCATGCCAATTTTCTTTTTGCTTTATGTTTCTAAAACTGCATTATTGAGCTATAATTTGCATATCACACAGCTCACTCATTTAAAATGCTTTTCAATACATTCAGAACTGTGAAACCAATACAATAATGTAATCGAAGGATACTTTGTTCCCCCAAAAGACAAGCCGTACCTGCCAGCAGCCAGCCCTTCCTCCTGTGCCCTACCGTCAGGCCTCAGCAGCCACGAACCTCCTTTCTGTTCTCACAGATTTTCTCATCCTGGGGATTTCACGGGAGCAGGGTCATGCGGCACGGTCATGAGGTCTCTGGCTTCCTTCAGCGTCCACCGTGCTGTCGCGTGTGTCAATACACCTTCATTTCCATGGCTGAATGATGCTCCAACGATGGTGGATTCGTTTCCGATTGTTGATATAACAAGTTAGAACCGACTCAGTGGTTCGAGGCCACTGCGGATTAGCAGTTCAGCACGGGTTTCCCTGGGCTGCAGTCGAGGTGCCAACAGAGCCGCCGTGCTTTCCGGAGTTTCGGGGTGCCACGTCCCTGTCTGGTCCATCCTCTGGGGCTGCCCGCGTCCCTCTGCCTCCAGCGTCGGAGTCCTCGAGAGCAGGGAACGTTGTCGCGTGGGGTCACGGTGACGGCCCCTCCTGCTCCCTCCTTCCCGTTGTGGGGACTCCGTGACTATACTGGGCCCCCCTGTTGTCCAGGGTGCACCCCGTCTCAGGTTCTTATCACACACACCTGGGACGCCCCTTTGCCTTATAAGGCACGTGCTCAGGTGTGGGGCTTCAGTGTGGTCATATCCGGGCACCATCATCCTGCCACCCCATGGGGCAGGCTGCATTTCTTACCCACTTTCCGGCTGCTGGGCATTTGGGCTGGTCCCACTTTTTGGTTATTGTGACAGAAATGCATGTCCACTTCATGCACACATTTCAACAGTGTGTGTGCTAGGTCACAACCTCATGAAGAGCTGCCTGGGTCTTCCGAAGCAGCTGCACCAGCTCACCTCCTCCAGGGACCCGGGAGGGAGCCAGCTTCTCCACCCCCTCGAAAGCTGGTTATGTCCAGCCTTGGTGCTGCAGCCACCCCACACTTTCCTTTTTGATTAGCGTTCGGGTGGCGAACTTACTTCCACCACTTCACCTTTAACCTATGTTTATATTTAAATGGTTTTCTCGTGAACAGCATAAAATGCATCTTGCAGTAGACATGTGTGCATGTGTACCATAGTGCTTTTTAGAGTAACTTCTATGATAATTTTAGAAAATATGGGACACTTCACAGATTTGCGTGTCACCCCTGCACGGGGGGCACGCCGATCCCTGCGTGTGCTGCTGACGCGCGCCCACAGCCGTGTGCCTGCCCGCCGTGTCCTCACGCGATCACGGGCCTGCAAGGGCGCGGGCGGCGTCTCGTGCACGCACGGGGTCCGCCCTGGCCTCGTGCATCAAAGGTTGGTCGCGTGAATACGGGACGCTCTGCAGCACGCACTGCACGGTTCACTCCGCGAACCTCCACGCGGTGGCCGTGGCTCCCGTCACCCTGTGCAGAGGGGACGCCTGGAGAGTGGAGTGGGCCCGCTGTGTCCCACCGGGCGCTTGCCCTTTGGGTCCCATCTAACTATTCACTCTTCCAACAATTCGCGTCGTCTTTCTCCCACGTCGAAGCGTTTCTGGTCTCGTGATCAGGGGAACCGCTTCAGGGCTGGCTCGGTATGACTCGTTTTGTATTACGCTGCTTCGCTGTATGTGGTTTTCCACATTTTGATGAGCTGGATGCTCCAGCTAACACACACGTCACTGAGAGGATGGCCCCTCGGTTGCAGTGGAAGAAGATTTGACACGTGGCTGGAGACCTTGGCCCACAGATGGGGACGTGTGACGTTAACTGGAACACTGTGACATTACAGCGCGTGACAGCAGCGTTGACGGAAAGGACACGTTTAAACATTTTAGGGCAGCATTTTAAAGGGTCTGAAAAGCATTTTGTACACGTTAAACCTCTTGTACCTCTTTTTGCTGTGATGTCTTAGAGTCTGCTGAAGGATTCGTCAGAAGTAACTTACAGTTATAGAAACTGTTTTTGCATTTCCATGGAAGGAAATATAATTTCTTTTTAAAAGTTACAGACAAGGCTTAGACCATTGATCCTGACACGTTAGAATTATGTGCAAACAGCCGGTGCCCCGAATGACAGGGTAGTCGGT
>NW_011889167.1:511084-512940 GCF_000151845.1 Pteropus vampyrus | reverse complement strand
GTAGACATGTGTGCATGTGTACCATAGTGCTTTTTAGAGTAACTTCTATGATAATTTTAGAAAATATGGGACACTTCACAGATTTGCGTGTCACCTCTGCACGGGGGGCACGCTGATCCCTGCGCGTGTGCCGCTGACGCGCGCCCACAGCCGTGTGCCTGCCCGCCGTGTCCTCACGCGATCACGGGCCTGCAGGGGCGCGGGCGGCGTCTCGTGCACGCACGGGGTCCGCCCCGGCCTCGTGCAGTAAAGGTTGGTCGCGTGAATACGGGACGCTCTGCAGCACGCACTGCACGGTTCACTCCGCGAGCCTCCACGCGGTGGCCGTGGCTCCCGTCACTCTGTGCAGAGGGGACGCCGGGAGAGTGGAGTGGGCCCGCTGTGTCCCACCGGGCGCTTGCCCTTTGGGTCTCATCTGTTTCTAACTATTTACTCTTCCAACAATTCGCGTCGTCTTTCTCCCACGTCGAAGCGTTTCTGGTCTCGTGATCAGGGGAACTGCCTCAGGGCTGGCTCGGCATGACTCGTTTTGTATCACGCTGCTTCGCTGTATGTGGTTTTCCACGTTTTGATGAGCTGGATGCTCCAGCTAACACACACGTCACTGAGAGGGTGGCCCCTCGGTTGCAGTGGAAGAAGATTTGACACGTGGCCGGAGACCTTGGCCCACAGATGGGGACGTGTGACGTTAACTGGAACTGTGACATTACAGCGCGTGACAGCAGCGTTGACGGAAAGGACACGTTTAAACATTTTAGGGCAGCATTTTAAAGGGTCTGAAAAGCATTTCGTACACGTTAAACCTCTTGTACCTCTTTTTGCTCTGATGTCTTAGAGTCTGCTGAAGGATTCGTCAGAAGTAACTTACAGTTATAGAAACTGTTTTTGCATTTCCATGGAAGGAAATATAATTCCTTTTTAAAAGTTACAGACAAGGCTTAGACCATTGATCCTGACACGTTAGAATTATGTGCAAACAGCCGGTGCCCCGAATGACAGGGTAGTCGGTAGTGCGTGCTTTAGCGCCATCCAATAGCAGAAACTCTGTCTTCGTTACCCCAGATTATGTGGGATAGGTAATGCTCTTTAAAAACAGACACATGTTTTTGTATGTAAGAGACATGACTTTGGATCGTTTCCTAGTCTTACCTGGTCCTCATGCTTCCCCCGGCTCAGGTTAAGTCCCTGAGGGCTGGCGTCGTGTTCTTTAGTGGCTTGGTACCGCCCGGCAGTGCAGAAGCAAGCACGCGTGCGTCACGGGTGTCACTGGGTGGGGTCTGCCAGCCTGCGGCCTCCGACGGGCCCTGCTCTGCCCAGGTGTCACCCTGTCACAGCAGCCTTTCCTTACCATGTTGCACGAAGCGTCAGTTACTCTCTCCCTGGTCCACTGCCCTGTTTGCATTTCTCCATTTAAGAAATAAAATATAATTTTTCTATAGACAATAAGAAGATGTGAAACATTCTAACAGATTTTTAAACATAAGTTTAACTTCTGAGTGACAATATATGTTTTGCGAAAACTCAGAAGCTATATAAATAAAAGAAGAAATTACTTTTATCCTGCAATGACATATACATGTGCAATATTTAAATTTAATACTTTCCAAGGTTTTCTCTGTAAATATTATTTTCTGTTCTCATTCCTACACTTTGTAACACAAGTATAACATAACATTTTTAAATAACTGGAATATAATGTACCGTTAAATTTACCTATTTGGAGATATAAAAATTTGAAAAGTTGCATGAAGAATTTGAAATGATGCATTATCTGTGTCAACGATATAAATTTGTTTCTGTAAAAGGTAAAAATAGCATCACATGTTCCGGTCCTGTGTTTGAAGAGAACAGAGACT
>NW_011889167.1:503352-510414 GCF_000151845.1 Pteropus vampyrus | reverse complement strand
TTTCAGAACCGTAAACGAGTTAAAACCACCCCATCCGGGGTTACAGATCACACACACACGATGCCTTTAGAGGGAGCCGGCCGAACCCTGCCCGGCTGCTGTGGCCCCGTCTCATCCGTTTGCATTTCCTGTAGATCTTTAAATTGCTACCCGGCTCTTGATGTTGAAAACTGGAGACTTATTTTGTGGAAACAGGAAACTCCTGGTCGCGTCTTTGCTGCGACAGGTTTGAGTGGCGGGCCCTCGGGGCTCCCTGAGCAGACGGCCGGCCCGTCTCGTGCTCCAGACAGCAGTGGTCCGCATGGCGTGGTGGGTTCGCGAATCCGAGCAGAGAAATAGCAGAATCCCGTCCCGACTCCAGCCCGGCCTCTGCCCATGGGTGTGGGCAGCAAGCCCGCAGTGTGAGCGGTGCCCACACGGCCACGGCGGCCGGGCCATCGCGGCCCTCGCGCTGGAGGTCGCGGCCGTGCCGTGCTGCAGCCATGCCGTGCCGCAGCCATGCCCCAGCACGAGCTCCGTCGACGACCGCACTTCAGAATCGTCGTAGCCTTTGTGTTCCAGGTGATTGTGTTTCGCTTCGTCCACCTCACACCATTCTTGGAAGAAGAAGAAAACAGGAAACGCACGCACAAACCGCAGCTCTGAAACGGCGCCCCCTTACCCGGGCAGAGGGCTCTCACAGTTCAGAGCGGTGCCGTCGCGTGGCCCTTGCGCCTCGGTGGAAGGAAGTACATTGGAAATGCTCGTCTCCCAGTTGCAGAATTATTCCTTTAGTCAGTATTTCTTGACTCAAAAGCACCCTTCGTGCCAACACAATTACACGCACATTTTGTCTTTTAACACACTGAACTAAAGGCACAGAATGGTTTAAAATTACGCACTTAGAACTTATGACACCCACTGCCGTATTTACATAGACTGGAAAATGGCAAAGCAGCCCTGCATAAGTCACGTAAACACAAGCTTTGAAAACCTGGCTGGACCATTCGAGGTAGGAGTTTGAAGCGCAGGCCAGGGCTTCAAGGGTCTGTCCGTACGGAGCGTGATGCGCAGCCATTGCGCTGCCACTGCCCGCTGCGTGGTCCCCGCGTGCCGGACAGCGGCGGCGTCCATCCAGCGCCCCTGCGGCTTTGTGTAGTCACGGTCACGCCACTCACACTGGTGCTTCTGCGCGTCCTTGGAGTGCGGTGACATTCTGTACGAATGCAGCTCTCGACCCATCAGGGTGTGAATGACAAGGAGAAACAAGGATTTTTCCTTTGTGCTTCCCTGGGATCTGGTGACCTTCAAGAACGTGTGACGTTAAAAAATATCCAAGTAAGAAATACAGGGCAAAATACCGGAGGACTTTATTTAATACTATTGTCACGTTACCTTCTCTCAACCTGCCAAAATCAATAAATGAAAGAAAACATGGGTACAGAGGAAATACGTGGGTGTGATTCCATGCCCAGCCTGGGTGCCCCAGCTCTCAGTCCGTGGTGTCTGAGCGGCCGGCGGCACCTGCGCATTAACGATGGCTTCCGCCACCCACGCTGGGCATTAGCGGTGGCTTCCGCCACCCACGCTGGGCATTAGCGGTGGCTTCCGCCACCCACGCTGCGCATTAGCAATGGCTTCCACCACCCACGCTGGGCATTAGCGGTGGCTTCCGCCACCCACGCTGGGCTGGACCCCAGAGACCGGGGCGCTCTTTCTGCCGTCCGTGCGGTGGCTCCAGAGGGTCTGGTCGCTGAAGTGGCCCGGGTGCTGTCCTTCGGGCCTGAGGGCCTGCGGCAGCAGGGGTAGGTTACAGGAGGCTCAGCACCTGCGGAAAGCTCTAGAACAGTGTGGGAGCATGTCAGAAGCTTGGATGGCTGCTCTGGAGGCGCCGGTGCCGCCGCTCTCCCCAGTGTGAAGAGAGACAAGAGAAAGGCCCGGGGCGGGGGGCCCGGACAGCACCGATGAGGCCGCCCCACTCACAGGGCTGGGGAGCACGAGGGCACACCGGGGCCCGCGGCACCCCGTGAGTCATAAAAAGGTAAATGAGGGAAGGGGAATCTTATGGAATTCTAAGAAAACGGGACCGAACGTGAGGGACGCTCACCTCCCGACGCGGCTCCCGTGTCGCCCACGCCCTTCCGTCATCGGGCCTGCTCCGCGGGGGTCTCGGGTGCTCACGCGAGGCAGCGAGGTGCGTCAGGCTCCGTGACGAGGGGGCCGGCCGGCACGCACAGCAGCTGCCACGCCGCGATGCGCGGGCTCACCGCACGCACGTGCTCACGGAGGGGACATCGGAGGGGACGTCGCTGCCGCGAGCTTCCGCTCAGCCTCCTGTGCGCGTGTGGACTCGGTGCGCATGGCTCACCTGTGCAGTCGCTTGGGGCGTGTAACCCACCCTGCTCCAAAGCCTGGGCACACGGGACCTTCGCTTCCCTTTCAGCATTTTCGTCACATGGCTGTCAACGACTTGACTGATTAAATTGATACCAAGTAAGAAATGGTCTGTTTTCTTTTGCGTTTTCAGTTCTCATTATGGATTAATGGGTGCCAAGCTGTCTTCAACATCTGAATCTATTGCTATTAGAAGCGCCTTGGCATTAATGCCTGATTTATTCTAGGAGAAGGATATTAAACTCAAAAGAGTTGGCAAAATTTTACTCAGAAAATGATGATCCTGAAGGTGTCCGTATCTTGTGTACATTTATAGCTTAAACATCAGTGAAAGCTTTCTGTTAAGTGCTCATTCTAGATAGGTGTCTGGTACTAATTTCTGAGGAATCACAAAATTAGTTTTCTAGAACCTTCCAAAACTAGTGTAAGTCAACCCCCAGTGCAACATTCATCTCTGTCCAGACATTCTGTTAAAGTGTGCTAAATCGCGTAAATTTAACCCCGGTACACAGAGGCCGAACGGTCTTTTGCATGACTGTGGGGTCACTGAAGGATTTACTCCTCCTCCCCAGTCCTTTTTCTGCTACAGTCTCGACGTTTATATGGTCTGGTCAGCTAAAGACCACTTTCCACCCCATTTGCACAACTGCTGGGCCATAGCTTTTCTGGGAAGGTGCATCAAGCAGTCTAGTGACAGCCTTCGAGTTGACGCGTCTTGGACAGGGAATGTTTGGCTGCTGGGATTTTCAGCATCAAGCCTTTCTTTGTGTTCCCACAGGTCTTTTTTAAGTCTCTAAACACAGAAGGGACTGTCTACATCCACTTCTCAAAGACCATTACCCCAGAACACTGTTATCAGAAAAACTGTTCAGTTCATTTTAATTTTAGGCAAGAATATCAAAGTAGATGATTTTACGATAGCTGCAGCAATTTACTGCCGTGCTATAAATGATCTTTCACGTAAATTCGTTTTTCTGCAAAGTCTGATTAGATGCAGTGCCATTTTCAGTCACGGCTGCTCCTCGTGTCGCTCCACAGAAGTAACGGGGAAGGGGACTGGGAAAGGACTTCACGCGTCTGACAGGTTACTTCCTAAACGTCGCATCGCAGGTCAATCTCAGATGCAAAGTGTGTTGCAATTAAAAGCAGAAAATGCCGCCTCAGCATTTGGATCGCGCCGGTGAGCTGTCGCCCAGATCGATGCGTGCCGTGTCACGGAAGGGAGCCTAACGCCGGGCAGGCACCTGTTCACTTGCTGTTCACGGTCGTTCTGGGAGAATTAGTCTGTGCGTGCGGGCAGCGTGTCCGGCATGAGCTTGCCCTGGGTCCACTTGTGGAGTATGGATTTCGTTCCGTGCTTTTCACAGTGTGGCGCAGTAATCAACCTGGGTTTTATTTAGCATCTGAAAGGACAGCCAGCCAGGTTCTGAGCTGGGGCGGGGACGAGCTCATCGCATTTCGTAAATGCACGGCTTCGCAGCACCGAACACGGAGTTGAGACACTCACGGCAGAGCACAGGACGTGAGGACATGTGCAGCGGGCGTGTTCGTTCACCAGGCACAGACCTGGGGACTTGCTGTGCCTGCTACATGCGCGACCTCTGTCTTCTCTTCCGGTTCCGGTCTGCTCAGGAAGCTCATTGTAACTTATACGGACAGGACAGGAGACCAGCCGTTCTGTGTGGGAAGGAAGGGGGGCTGCAAAGGTGGGGGTCGCCGACTAGCTGGGAGCAGCTCAGGGCACAGATGCACAGACATCCTGTCGCTTTCGTGGGTCCCTGATCGAAATGGCCATTGATTGTTTGCAATGTCCGCACACATTTTCATAAAATGCACTTCTGCTTAATTTTACCGTGGGTTTGTACCCGGCCCCACGTGACCACGTTTTCATTTGGATTCTTCCTTGTCACTTTCTGCACCTCACTCCGATGAGTAAGGTAGAACAGCATTAGAAGGTGGCAAAGAACCTGTCACTGTCACTCAGTCCCGTCAGCCTCCTGAACTTGCCAGCCTCCTTGAAGGGCAGTCCACAGGGCTCTGTCCTTTGACGCTTCTCCACCGAGCCTCAGACAATAATTAGAGTCATTAAGAGAAATTTTATTTCAGGAACGCACATTTTGTACGTTTTAAGTTTTGCGTTTTGTAACCTGATCATCTAGCCTATACACTACATTTCCACTGCACTGTACGTACGTATGTTTAGTTGACTGCAGGTTTTTGCCAAGTTGTAATGAAATCTCCACTTGCCAGTTTTCAGTTTTCTTTACTGGAGCTATGACTCTTAATCATTGTTATTTAATATGACTAATAATAACCTATTTGGATGTAGGCTTCATCCGGATAGACACTTAACTATTCTGAAGGAGGTAGCTTTACTTTTAAACGTGCAATTCAATTCACACTGACATTATGCAATTCAAAATACATAGATTGAGTCCCTTTCACTTTGAAGAATTAAACCCTGGAATGCATTCTTTCCACATGAATAGCCACCACGTCTCAAGATCCAGACCTGCAGGTAAATCATATGCCAACGTTCCCCACATGCTGCCTGTTTCAAGTGGATGATTTGCAACATTCACAGTCACGTGTATTATCTTTGGTACGAATAGCTCGTCTGCAAGAGGGTCTCGAGCGCGGCGACTGGGTGCGTTTCTCGTAAGGAGCCCTGTTCACGCTGCCGTACCTGACTGTTTGCGTCACGCGTTGAGACTCTTGGCAAACCAAGATGGGTAGTGTGAGCGAGAGGGACCAACGTGCCCTTCTAAGTGGCTGTGAAGAGGATGGGTTCTCGAAAGGTCTTAGTCTTCACTCTTCCACTGATTTATTATGCGATGGAAAAATTGTGTAATTACTTATTCCAACATTTTACAAAAGGGTCTACGTCTTTTCGGGATGTTCAGAGTTATAATGTTAAAATTTCTATGTTTCCTGAGTAGTGTTGCCTGTAAACATTAAATGCTGAAAAAACTTAAGTCAGCCCGAACTCGCTCACGGAGAGGCTGTTTTGGTTCCTGCTCTTGTTTGGTTATTACTGTTGTAGGTTCAGTGTGCAGCTACCATAAAAAATGTTAAATCAAATTTTCAAGCTCGTCATTTAACGTCATCGAAAGGAATCTCAATACGATACACAATTAAGAGTCTATAAGATATGAATGCAGGACATCACTCAGCAGTGACGATTCGGTGACTGACAAGGACTCTTGGAATATTTAAAAATCTGGTGTACATACTGAATTTTTTGGTAGTTACATATTTAATATCTCAGTTCAGGACTTTACAGTGTGTTCAGACGCTCACGGTCTGTGGCCTGACAGGTGTCCTGGTAAAGAAATGAAAGGGATGGGACAACTATGAATTTCAAAAGAAAAAATTAGCGAGCTTCTTTTCGATCATTTTTTTCACCAAATATTTATCAAGTATAGACTAAATGCCAGGTCTTATTCTAAACACTGGGGACAAGTCAGTGAGTGAAACAGACACAATCCCCATCTGCTGAGGCTGGCGTACTCCAGGGGGAGGGGCTGGGAAGTAAGTCATGATCGTCAAAAACGAGCAAAGTGTGTCGTGCGCAATATTTGACCATTTCCCCCTTGCAGGCAGATAAACGTGCTCTGGGAGGGGCTGTGTCTGGGTCGGTTTAAAGTAACTCGCACCGCTCACGCGGGAGACTCACGTGTATTTGAAAACATGAAGTAAGTCCTTCCAGCTGACGCCCCAGCTCCACCTGTCCTTGCTGCCGAGATGCACGTGTCTTCACGGAGCTGGCGGCTCTGAAAACCGCACGTCAGTTACTCAGCAGGAGGGGACGTCACCGTCAGCAGGGCACCGGCTGCGGTGCGGTCGTCACCGCTGTGCACACACAGACTTGGGTGTAGTTCACGGGGGCATGGTGGGGCAGCCGTGACCCTGCGACCTCGCAGGTAGCACACCACCTGTGGACCCACTACAGGGGTCGGAGACCCTCCGTTAACTCCTTGTCCAAGGTCGAGAAAGCACTGAATGGAAGGCGCGGCATGCGTTGGCAGCTTGAAGAACACACCGGGGCCACCAGGGGGCAGACTTCCGAGAACCGCCTTATCGCGGTGCCGTCCAGGGCACAGGGCGACGGACACTGGGCACAGGGCAGAAAACACGGACATGGGGTCTCTGAGTAGGACGGGGAGGCGGGAAATCGCACTCAGCCTGAAAGCGTTTTGAGACGCCTCTGCCCGGTTTATTTGGCTCACATTTTCCTTTTATGTGTCCACGAGAGTGACAAGTTAACGATCTTAGCTGAGTCCAAAGAGCTCTGCAGTATTTTAAAATAAAAATGTCAAGTGGTAAGAATGTATTATCCAAGTGGCAGATTTTCTTGTTTTCGGTGGAACATGTTATTGGTTTGTCTTAAAATTAATGGTGCTCTAGGTTTTACAAAATACAGTAATTTCATAAGCCATAGCTGGACATTCATTTTTATTGGTGAAAATAATTATTCTCAAAGGAGGGAAAACTTTTCCTGATATTCGAACACCATCCAGAAGAGATCCTCTTTTTGGGTTTTTACACATGAACATTTTATGATCAGCATGTAAAAACGACAGAGACCATCTGCTTCGATTAAACGTGGAAGGTTTCATGCGGATGACTAAATAATTCCTGCAAACTGCAGAAAAACCAGAAGTCGCCGTGTTGCTCTTTTCGCCACCC
>NW_011889167.1:501117-503302 GCF_000151845.1 Pteropus vampyrus | reverse complement strand
GTCGTCACCGCTGTGCACACACAGACTTGGGTGTAGTTCACGGGGGCATGGTGGGGCAGCCGTGACCCTGCGACCTCGCAGGTAGCACACCACCTGTGGACGCACTACAGGGGTCGGAGACCCTCCGTTAACTCCTTGTCCAAGGTCGAGAAAGCACTGAATGGAAGGCGCGGCATGCGTTGGCAGCTTGAAGAACACACCGGGGCCACCAGGGGGCAGACTTCCGAGAACCGCCTTATCGCGGTGCCGTCCAGGGCACAGGGCGACGGACACTGGGCACAGGGCAGAAAACACGGACATGGGGTCTCTGAGTAGGACGGGGAGGCGGGAAATCGCACTCAGCCTGAAAGCGTTTTGAGACGGCTCTGCCCGGTTTATTTGGCTCACATTTTCCTTTTATGTGTCCACGAGAGTGACAAGTTAACGATCTTAGCTGAGTCCAAAGAGCTCTGCAGTATTTTAAAATAAAAATGTCAAGTGGTAAGAATGTATTATCCAAGTGGCAGATTTTCTTGTTTTCGGTGGAACATGTTATTGGTTTGTCTTAAAATTAATGGTGCTCTAGGTTTTACAAAATACAGTAATTTCATAAGCCATAGCTGGACATTCATTTTTATTGGTGAAAATAATTATTCTCAAAGGAGGGAAAACTTTTCCTGATATTCGAACACCATCCAGAAGAGATCCTCTTTTTGGGTTTTTACACATGAACATTTTATGATCAGCATGTAAAAACGACAGAGACCATCTGCTTCGATTAAACGTGGAAGGTTTCATGCGGATGACTAAATAATTCCTGCAAACTGCAGAAAAACCAGAAGTCGCCGTGTTGCTCTTTTCGCCACCCAGAGTACTCCAGGTTTCTGGAGACCAGGTTGTCTTTTTTATACAGATGCCTGTTAGCATGAGTTGGTGTTTTTTCATCTCCAGCATCGATTTTTTTTAAAGGTACTCAAGTTGATTTGTAACAGGGATATAGTTTTCCTCTTGTAAATCAGATTACATTTGCAGAGTATTGCTCTGTCGCGCGTACCGAGGAGGTAGACATAATATTTCAGCCACTGTCATTACGACGATGACGCACGACTGATTGTCTGCGCGTGATCGGAGCTCAGTGGCCGGCGGGGGTGAGGAACTGGACACCTGCCCTGACCCCCGCCCGGTGCCCGTCACAGCTTCGGTCTCTCTTCCCGGTGCCCGTCACAGCTTCGGTTCCTGGTCTCGGTTATTACCCCACGTCCTCCGTCCTCCTGCTCCAAGCCACATCCCACACACAACACTTAATGTTTTTATCTTAAAAACAAAAAGGCAGGTAACAGGTTTTTGTTACGCGCTTGCATGGGGGAAGGAAAGAATTCTTTCCAGTGCTCCTCGAATAAGGCCCAGCGGTCGCTACTGGTAGCGGTTTCTTTATTAGTTCTATGAAAAAGAAAGTATGACTACTGATGGAAAGTCATTTTAAAAATCAGATAAAATCTGGGCTTTTAATTTTTTTGTGAAACAGTAATTACTGTTTTTGATTTAAGAATGTTGTACTTTTCTACTTTTATAAGCAAATGTCATTGTAAAAATAAATTTAATTAAGAAATACATGAGCCCACCATTTATGCACTTCACTGCGTTAAAATGTCATTAATAAAATGGTCTGCATAGCATATGGTAAAAATGTCATTGACATTTCTACTAGAATTTTTCTAAATTTATTGGTAGACTTGTTTTATGTTACATAGTTTCCTTTTGTAGTTAAAGATATTGGTGACATCATAGGAAATCTAAATGGTGCTTGTGAGACCCACATATCCGCAACGGAATTATGGTGCGACGTGTGGATGCCGTGGCGTGCCACGTTTCCCGGGCGTCAGAGGGCAGTGAAACTTTTAGGCTAACGAGCGTTTTCGCTTTTATTGGCATAACTAAATTTTATCCACTTACATGAAAATTTTTTTCTTTCAGCGTGTGGTATTCTGTTCCGCCTTAAGACACAACAGACTGGGCTTTACTTGACAGCACCAAAAAATTACTGACATTGATCCCTCGACTGCAGTTGTAAGAAAAAGCAGTTGCTTGGGGAGATTTAAGGGACAGTTACACTGAGGGACTGGTTTCCGCCGAGGCCTCTGCACCTGCTTTTGGTTCACATCGTCTTCTGATACGTCCACCTCCGGCTGCTCCAACTACCAGATTT
>NW_011889167.1:496582-501067 GCF_000151845.1 Pteropus vampyrus | reverse complement strand
CTTTTATTGGCATAACTAAATTTTATCCACTTACATGAAAATTTTTTTCTTTCAGCGTGTGGTATTCTGTTCCGCCTTAAGACACAACAGACTGGGCTTTACTTGACAGCACCAAAAAATTACTGACATTGATCCCTCGACTGCAGTCGTAAGAAAAAGCAGTTGCTTGGGGAGATTTAAGGGACAGTTACACTGAGGGACTGGTTTCCGCCGAGGCCTCTGCACCTGCTTTTGGTTCACATCGTCTTCTGATACGTCCACCTCCGGCTGCTCCAACTACCAGATTTTTAGCAATTGCTTTCTTTCCACTTTTGTCCACTTTTTCCCTTTCTATTTTTTTAAATTTTATCTCATCAGCCCCCTCCAGCCCCCCACCCCTGGCCTTTATACCTCTCGGGTTTGGCTGACGGCTGTCGTCACACAAGAGCAAGTCCTTGTTTGGATCGACACCCCGCTTCCATTCTCCGTGGCTGGGTTTGGGGTGAGGTGTTCCATTCCTTCCTTCTGGGGGCCCGTCAGGACCCTGACCATGCCTGCCACCCAGCCGCCCAGCATGCACGGTGCTCCAGTAATCAGCACCCGGGCCTTAGGATACCAGCTGCTCGTTTACCAAATGCTAATGTTCTATTTTATACAATGTGGCTTTGGGATGGGTAACAGTGTTTTATGACTGACACTGTGCTGTTGCCAGTTTGTATCTGATCTAATGTCTGACTGCAGAGCCAACGATATGACTAACGATTAGATTAAAAAACAAATCTAGCAATTATCTGAAAAGTGTTTAGTCATAGATTACAATTTATGTGATTCCCTGAGATAAAAAGTTGGCATTGAAAATTCTTCTGTAAGATGTGAAATTTCTCTTCTGTGTATCTGGCACGACTCTGTACCATCCTGTCTACTTAGATGAAGTCACCCAAGTAACCACCAAGCCCATAACTTGGTGTTTGCCATTAGTCTCTAATGTAACAAGGACCGAGTTTCATAATGGATATACTCTGATCAGTTACCCTAACCAGGCCCATGCATACTTTATCTAAGCCTTCCCCAGTGTGTGACCGCAAACGTGTCCCTGTGTTCCTAATTATACATATTTCTCACTTTAAACGTACAGTTTTTGGAATTTCTTTCCAATTTTTACATGTGAAAGTGTTAGTTTCATGAATCAAGCCTGTGTATCTTTTGCTGTGGCTTCTCAGCTCCTACTGACTTCCAAGGCAGTTATGTTTTTAAAGCAGGAGGTGATAACATGGTGAAATCGGTGATAAACCCTTCGAAATGGATAGTTAAGGGCAAGGCTGAGAGGCCGGCCCTAGGAGCACACTTAGCTCGAGCCCAGGGGTCACCACTTTACCCGTGAGACACTGGGCGAGCCAGACTTCTGATTCCAGGGCCTTGCTTCCCTCATCAGGAAGTGGGAGGGGCTGGGGACACGAAGGTGCCCGTGTCGTGTGGTGGCAGAGAAAACACATCGAAAGCCCTGAGGTAACGCCTGGCCCATAGGGACCGCGCGGTGAGTGTCAGGCGTGACGGGGACGTTCAGAGTGAGCGTGTTACATTTGGAGACGAAACGCAGGAGTGAGCAGGACTTTGCAGAGGCGTCTGGAGCAGCAGCCCCGGTTCCATCCGGGGCGCCCGGAGGGCGTCAGGAGGGCGTCATGCTCTTCCCTGGTGGGTGTTCCGCCGCCGGCCCGGCCTCCCGCACGCATTCCAGGCGAGCGCCACGTGGCCTCCCTCCCGCGTGTGGCCGGGGGCCCTGGATTCGCTCTCTGGATGCGGACACCGCCACAGCGGAAACGGGGTGTCTGAGCGCGTTTGGGGCCCACTGTCTAGATGCTCACTGTCTGAATGAGTTTCCCCAAACGGAAGTCGATCTTTTAGACGTCATGACACATAGGACGCGGTGCAGTTAAACACGTGCCCTCCGTCACTCCGGGTCACTACAAGGAACCCATGTTAATTTTTACGTAATATTTTAAAATCTGTTACCAGCCCTGACGTGTGGAGCCTAATAGTATCAAAGGTAACATACTGGATGTTTTGAAAGCCAAAAAGTAATAAAAATTATAATGTCTGTTGATATTTCTATACACAAAAGAAGCAGTATAGGTTTTAAGGCTTATTTTTTCAAAAATGCCTGTTTTAGGTTATTAATAATTAAATTGTCAAATCTGAACTATAACAGGTTTTTTTTTTGAGACGATCCAACCTTTTCTCTCTCCTTTGAAAGTGAATGAAGTATTTAGCGAGTTTCGGTTGCACGGTGTTTAATAATTAATAATTCATTTTGTAGTCATGCATTATTCTATGACAATAGAATAATGGCCCATTTAATTAACGGGAGACTAAAACATATGTACTTTGATCCATGTCTTAATTAATCAGCCATCCAAAAATGTATTAAGGGATTCTAGAAATTATGGGAATGCAGAAAAGGGTATTAATATTTTCAAAGGTCTGCAGTCCCAATGGGAAGACGATGGTCTTGCAAATGTCACAAGTAGAAACATAGTTAAATGTGCCTCGTGGAGTACAAAGGAAATTTTTCAAAACCTCTAAAACAGCAGATGAATCGACAGTGCTGTCAGCAGGTCACGGGCCGCGCCACCCTACGGCACAGTCAGTGTCCCCAGGAGCGCTGCGGACGCCGGTGTGGACGGCCGGCGTTTGCTCTGCGCCAGGCAGGCGGGCGCAGCCCCGTGCCACCCCTGCCTGGCCAGGCTCCGTGTGGCGAGGAGTCGACCAGCCTCTGCCGTGAGGCCCCATGCGATGAGCCTGCTTCTCAGACCCCGTACAATTCTGCACAAAGCTGTGGTTGTGCCGAGGGCAGCGTGGCAGCCGTATGGTGGCAGCCGGCCCGCAAGGCGGAGTCACGAGTCGGCAGTCGGCAGTCGGCGGTGGGTCCTCTGGCGGCAGGACGCCGAAGTGGGCACGGGCCACCTGTGCGGTGCGGGCTCGAAGGGACAGCTTCCCATGGTCCCCTCTGGAGAGGGCTGTGCCAGGAAGCCTCCCCCACCGTGCGCGGTGGCCCACCACCTGCCTGCATGACCCAGGGGACATCTTCCCGTGACAGACGTTTGCAGACGGGGAAGAGCCCCTCCACGCGCACGCGCGCACACACACGCACACGCGCGCACACACACGCACACGTGCACACGCGCACGCACGCACACACACGTGCAGGTGGAGCGCAGCCAGCGCAGGCGTTGGGACGCGGGGGCTGCATCGGTGTGGCGGGGCTGGGTGCCCGTTCCGGACCCACACGGCGGGACGTTCTGGAAGCGGTTACAAAGACTTCAGCGTCTGCTGTCATCTGGGTTCTGTGCCGGTGGCTTCGAGAGCTGGCCTAGCGTGAGGAGCCTGAGGCCCCGGGGCGTCTGCATTGCGGACAGAGTCCAGTGAAGCCGCGAGCAGAGGCCTGCGCACAGGGAAACCCTGAGTGCGAGCTCAGCTCTGCCGTCGCCCCCGGGCCTCCAGCAGCCCCCGCAGACTCGCACAAGGCGACCGAGGACACCCCTAACGCCTGGAGACCAAAGCTCATTTTATCCCTGGCTTCCGGTCGACGCACGTACGTTTCCGGCGTGTGGTCTGTTCGTGCCCAGCGCAGGCCGAGGACCTGGGGACACACGGGTGCTCCGTGCAGTAAGGGGTGCTGCGCCCGGCTCAGCGGCCGTCACTCCCTTGGCGGGGTTTCTGCAGAGAGGAGGGGCACCGAGGGGGCTGTGTCTGGGGAAGACCAGGCGGAAGGGAGTCCCCTGATCCCGCACGTCTTACCTCTCGTCAGTTGAAATCATTTCACCTGGTGCAAATGCGGAGGACGGAGGCCCCGTGTTTTGGGGACATGGCAAACTCCGCTTCCTGATCTGTCGTGACAAGAACAAACGGGCCTGCAGGGCCGGGCGTGGGGTGGGCATTCGCTGGAGAAGGGGAGACGGGGCTTTCGGGGCGGTGGCTGTGCTCTGCCTTGAGTGTCACGGGAGCGACATGGGTGTATCCATTAGCGAAAACTAACTGTACCCGTAATGGGTTCGTTCTATTGTCGTGTAACTTATATTTCAGTAAAAGTGATTCTGAAACACTTGTCGCCTTTCTCCAACAGGGGCGTCTGGGTAGGAAAACGCTTTCTCTGTGTTCTGGAGCGACAAGGCGCATTCGGTGCCTTTGAAAACAGAGGAAAGTGTGTCGCTGGGAGTTAACTCCTGAAGGACTGAGAATGGCACTGAAAATAACCGTGGCGTTAGAGCAATTTCAGCTGTCGTCTCGGAGGGTTGCGGGTGTGGGTCACGCGCCGCATGAAGCGATAGCGTCCTACTGCTACATGATTTAAACACGTATCGCCAGACACGTATGACTTAAACATCGTAAAGTTCTCTTTCTTAAAAAATGTCACGTCAGTACAAATGAGTGCACTCATTTGACGTATTTGAAGGGGATGAAGTGCTCCTGCCCCAGCCCCGCTGGCCGGCACCCCCAGCTCGACCGCGG